>NW_026862428.1:0-21573 GCF_026571515.1 Ruditapes philippinarum | reverse complement strand
TTTTTTGTATTACATAAACCATTTATCATATGTTCCATATGGTCACGTATACAGAAATCAATTTACAAATATCACATTTGCAAGAAGTGTAAATCATCTAGAAGTGTCTACATCAAAGTGTTCAAAATTATTTTGTCTATGAATAGATATGTATAGAAGATAGGAATTGCATTTAACAAATTCATTGCAGTAAACAATTATACTCACGGTCAGTATGCATTCACAATATCAAGTGTATCAATAATGTACATAGAAACCGAATTCTACTAACAATTAATAATTATGATTTTTCAATTCTTTGGGGTATAAATTTATAACATTTTGTATAGTTGGCCATGAACATTTAACAACATATTTGAATTATGTAATGGTATATTTTAGGATTGAGTGCTTGTATAATTTCTAACGATTCTTCTCATTTTAGTGGCTTTGAAAGGTACTTCTTTGTGAATTATTTTCATTCAATAGCACACTGCGTTCCTCTAATTTGTACCTAAGTGCGCGTGTGTTTTTTTGCGGTATCCTTGGCATGTGAAAATTATATATCATTTTATCTTTCAAACATCCTTCTTTCCTTAAAAAGGTTTATTAACCTTTTTATATGGAAGTGCGATAAAGTTTATCTGTCTAACGATTGGACTGTTTTATCATCCATCTTGTGTAAATAAATTATTTCTATCTGGAAATTACTACTGATATCTTAAGCAGTTCCGAATAGATTTCTGTATGTAGCTTAATGAAGAAAATTATTTGTTTTTCTTGCTCAGTTACAAACATTATTTGGTTATTTACGCTATGAACTGTCTTTCGTAAGAAAATACGACCATTTTGAGGAATTGAATTATAGCTGTACTTAACAAAGATGATGTACGTAGATTATCTATGATGCCTATTGACCGCTGATTGAGATTTCTATGAAACGAAAATACATTAACAATCTATATGTACACACAATCACGAACGAATGACTGTTTAAAGGCTTTCTTTATTTAGTTTTTGCCAGTTTGATATTTAAACAAAACATTGCAAACAGATAACTATTTGGAAGTTTTCTAGAAAGTATGATAAAATATTCCAAGGTGTACATTGCTTGGCCATATAAAGGGAAAACTATACTGAAATATCGAAAAATTTACAACCCTTGGATTTTGTACTGAAATAGGGCCCCCTTCTTTTTAAAAAAGGGGGGGTTTGGGTTTCTTTTTCGAGTTAAAATTTAAATAAACTCAAAAAACATTTTAAGTTTTAGAAGTTTGGAACTGATACAAAAAGGAACGCACAAAAAAATTTTTAAAATTAAAATGACATATTCAAACGAAAAAATTAAAATTTTTTTAAAAAACGATGAAAAAAAACTTTTTTTTTGCATCAAAATTTAAAAATGAGTGGTAGATTAGCCCTAGTTTGTTTTTTTAAAATTTTTCTTGATAAATATAAGACAAGGCATTAAAATGAACTTTCAGTATAATCATGGGGGAATTCCCAATTTTTAAATTTTTTTTTTTTCCTTAGCATTCAAAATTGGTTTTTGGGGGGGTCGTTTTTTCAAAATTTCCTTCATTGCTTTTGAAAAGGAAGAAAAATCTTTTTCATGTTTTTCTGGGTTTTTGAAAAAAGCTGTATTTCTTTTCCAATTTAATTTGCGGCAGAAGCTTATTGTATAAATGTATATTGGGGGAATCGGGAAAGTAAAAAAAAATATTACCGCCGGGAAATACATGAAATGTTTAAACAAAAATTCATAGCATGGTTTTCCAGGTTTTTGGTGCTACTTTTCATGTACATTAAAATTGGAAATTTACCCGCTAAGGGTTGTTTTATTCTTTTAAATTTTTAAACGATCAGCATATTTTTTTATTGTATTTTTAAAAAAATTTGACAATTCAAAAAACTTTTTAAAATTTAGGAAACCAAATTTTTCATAAAATTTTTAAAATATTTCACGTACAAATACTTTTTTAAGAAATACTCTTTAATCAATTAAATTAAAAAGAGACTTAACTCGGGTTTTTTGTTTTGGTTTTTTGGTTTATTTGAAAGCGGGAAAAATATATTATAAAAACCAAAAGTTTCAAAAAAATACCCAATTCAATAAATTCAATAATTTTTATTTGGGAAATGGGGCCATAAAAAATCCTTTGGGGCCTTAAAACAAGAAAATTTAATTATAAAATTTATGGAAAAGACAAAAAATAAAAATAAATGTAAAATAATAATTAAAATTGCATATGATTAATCAAACCCATAAAAATAAAAACCCAATTACAAACAATGAAAAAATTTTTTCCCCTTTAAGCACGTTTGTCGAAAAAATTCTTTTAGTTTAAATACCCAAATGTTCTTATTTTTAAAGGGCCCCCTTTAATTAAAGTTGCTTTTTTTATTTTTAAAATAGTTTTTTTTTTAATTATTCTTTAAAATGCAACAAATTTAAAAAGTGGGGCCCAAGATGATAATTTTTTTGGAAAATAATCTTTTTTGATATTTTTAAATATTTTGGCAAATCAAAAAAAAAATAAATTTTCAGTTTTAAAATCTGTTTCGATTAAAAAATTAAACAAATTTTTATTTCTCTCTTTTTTTTTAAAATTTCCCATTTTTAAAAATTGAAAGATTATGCGAGCCCAACGGAAATTTTTTACCTGGTTTCTAAAAATTAATCTTGACAATTAAAATTTAAAAGAATGGTTAAAAATTCAAACTTTTTTTAAAATTTTTAAAATAATTTCAAAATTTGGCGAGGTTTTTAAAACTTAAACCCCAATTTTTAAATATATGTCACGCAATCGTTTTTGGTATAATGAAAAAAAAATTAAAATTTTAAGGATTAAAATATAAAATTTATGTAAAAAGCCCCTAGTTTGGGTAAAGAGTTTGTTTAATTCAAAACCCCCAAAATTTTAAACCCATTTTTTGTAAAATTTGTACCTTTTTTTGTAAAAAAATGTACACAAAAAAAGAATTATTATTATTGTTCTTAATTTTTAATTTCCAATTTTTTAAAGGGAAAACGTTTTTTTATTAAAAATTAGAAAAAGGGGAATCTCCGATTCCCCTTTCCGAAAATTTTTGAAAGTTTTTTTTCAAACCCCCGGTAATTTTTAAAAAACCTATATTTTAAATTGTAAATCTCTTTATAATTGAAAATTTTTCCCCAAAGTTCTAAACCATAAAATAAAAGGGAAAAAAAGGTCAAATAAAAAAAACAATTTTTGGGTCTTTAAATAAAGGCAAATTTTTTTAAAAAAGAGAAAATAAATTTTTCATGGTTTTAAGCGCCTGGGTAATGGGGCCCATTAACAGCAAAAAAAGTTTGTTTTAAAAAGTTTAATGCCTAAATAAAAAAAACTGCCCAAACTTTTCAATTTTTTTCATTATTAAAAACCCCATTAAAAATCTGTCTTTGTTTTCTTTTTTTTAAATATTTTTTTCTATTTCACTTTAAATTTTTTAATTTCCTTTCTGACGGGAATAAAAAGTATATACTATCTAAGGGGATTGTAAATGTTTTGGGTCCTTTTGTAAAACCGCTATATCTCGGAAAAAAAGAAAAAAATTATACTAAAATTTTGCGAAAGTAATTTCTGAAAAAATTTTTAAAAATTAGAAAATCAAAAATTCCCATTAAAAAAACAGTAAAAAAAGAACGTGAGAGTAGCCCCCTTTGTTTTAAAAACCCGGGTGACATTTAAAAAAAAATCAAGACAAATTTAGATGTAGATGATATTTTAACACCCCTGACGTGACTTCTCATATAGTGATTTTAAACAATATTTACAAATTTTACACCAACTTACCCAAATTTCTACAACTTTGTTTCCGCAAATGAATCACGGGTAATTAGTGTCAAAACATTTCTCGTAGTCTATAAAAGCACAGTAAAGTTTAATTTTTGTTTACAAAACACTTTTGAATAATACTATGGAGAATAAAAAAACACAAACTACAGTACTACTTTGTCTCTAAAATCAAATTCTATATCATTTAAAACATTTTTTCATTTTTCCACAGCCAAATTTTTTCAGTCCCTACTTCTCAAACATAGTGAAAAAAATTTAGCCTCGGAAGTTTTATCAAAAGGTAAATTCCCTATAATTACTGGGGTTCCGTAGGATCTTTCCTTTCTTGGCTTAGTCCAAGATTAGGAAAAATTTCCCATTTTTTTTTCCAAAAAATTTTTATTAAAACTTTAAACAAAAAGGGTTAAAATTTAAAATCCCTTGGGCATCGGAAAAAAATCCTACCACTTTATCTTCCCATACTCTTATTTTTTAAAAATTTAAAAATATTTTTTCAGAATTTCATTTTCATCAAAGGGTTTTATTAAAAGGTTTCTTTTTAAATTAAAATTTAAACCCAAATTATCAGTGATTTGCTCGGACTCACTTTCAAAATTTAAAAAAATATTTTTTGAAAATAGGAAAAAAAATCTTGAGAAAATTTTATTTTTTTGGTGTTTTATTTTCTTTTTTTTTAATTTTAAATTTCCCAAAAAAAATTTTTTGGGGGTTTTTTTGTGAAACATTTCTTTAAATTTCCCCCCCAAAAAAAAATTTTTTTCTGAAAAAATTAAAATTATATTTACTTATCCCTTTTCCCCTTACAAAAAGCATTTCTTTTTCTAAAAATATATTTTTTTTCCCCTTCATTTTTTAAATCGCTAAAAATATACGTTTTTTGTTAAAAATCAGTTTTTGGGCCTTTTTTACTTTCTTCTTTAAAACCCAAAGGGAACTTTTTTTTCCCAAAATTTTTATCAATGGCTTTTAAAATAAAATTTTTTAACCCAAAATTTTAAAAAACCAAATTTCTTGAATTATTTCAGTAAGAGCTTTTAATCTTTAATCAGTACTCTTTCATAAATTTAAAAATTATCTAAAATATTTTCAAAAATGTTTTTTTCATTCAAAAAATTTTTTAAATTTGTTAAATGTTTTCATACCCCTACAATTTTGTTAATGAAATTTTTAAATCAGATGTTGTATTTTCCCATCAACTTTCCCTATCCATTTTAGAGAAAAATTAAAGGAGGACAATGGTCATATTTAATTTAAGCAAAGAACATTAAAAAAAGTCTAAAAAAATAAAAATTTTTAACCTTTGTTTTAAATAATAAACCCTACATTCCCCCGGGGAAATTTAAAAGGTTTTTAACCGAAAAAGCATGAAAAAATTCCTTTTTTTAAAAATCTACTTTTAAACAATTGTGGGGTATTTTCTTTAAAAAGGTTAAAAATTTTGGGCCAAAATGTATTCAAAAATTTTATGTTTGCACCTAGTAGGTAAAAGATTCTTTAAATTATTAGTTCAAAGGCTATTACATACCCTATTAAAATTCTATATCAAAAAAATCGTGTTTTTCTCCCCACACTACAAATTTGGTGTCCCCTTTTAAAAAGCAGCCCCTTTTCAAAAATTATAAAATATCAGTTTAATTTCAAAGAAATCACTTCTATGTTAGAATGCACATTTTTTTCCATAGAGTTTCGGGGGGGTTTTAAACATACAAAAAACAAAATTTCACCCTTTAAAACCCAAATTCCTTTTTATTATTTTAAAAACCATACAATGCCCCTAACCCACTTTTAATCAATTCAATTTTTCCAAAAACCCAAGTTTTAAAAGTGTACAACCCCACCGCTACCCCGTTTAGTTTGTAAAATTAAATTTTTCCCGGGTCTTTAATAAAAATTTTTTCGAAACCCAAATAAATGTCAAATATTACTATTTTGGAAAACAGGGGGTTTTTTTGTAAATAATAAAAATTTCAAAATTCTGAATAAAATTCAAAAAATCTTCATTTTGGGGTACTTTTTTTAAAAATCCCCCCCCATGAACTTTTTCCACTGCAAAAAAATTTTAAGCGGCCGATTGCAAACTTCCTGAAACAGTATTTTTAAAACCCAAAGAAAATTAAAGTTATAGTTTTATTTTTTAATTAAAAATGTTTTCAAAAAAAAGTTAAGGGTTTAATGTTTTGTCCCATATTTTTAGTTAAGTTTTATTTTTCTCTGACTATTGTAAAAACCCGTTAACGTTAAATAAAACAAAAATATCAAATTAAAACTTTTTTTAAAGAGAAACCGTTTAAACCTTTCCCGTCTGTTTTCAGAAAAAATTAAATAGATAGCTTTTTAAAAAGGATGAAAAAAAACTTTCTCCTGGCATTGTCAAAAAAAGTCAATTTAAACAAAAAAATAAAAAAAATTGTTCGGCTGAAAAAGCTTTTGGGAAAACAAAAACAGCTTTTCTTTTTTGGGTTTTTATTGTTTACAAATCAAATATTTACAAAAAAATTTGAACGAGTAAGCTTAATTTTTAATTATAGTGTCCTTGAAAAAAATTATTTCAAAAATATTCGAAATTTTTTATAAAGGCTCATCAAATTTAGTGGGGTTAAATTTTGTTTAAAAAATTGCCCTATGTTTAAACCCCCTATTTTTTTTTTCGTTTGCAGCTGAGTTTTAAGGGATTTTAAATGAAAAAAAATTTTGTAAAAATTTTAGGTTTTCCCAAAATTTTTTAAAAAGTTAGGGGTTTAGCAGGGAAAAATTATTGAATTTTTCCTTTCCCTTTGGGGAAATCTGGAAAAAGACAAATGAGTAAAAATACATCCCAAATTAATTTTACGGGAAGCAATGTTTTTTTCCCAAATGAAATTCAAAGGGCTTTTAAATTTAAAAGGGGTTACTTAATAGTTAGGTTTAAAGGGCTTTAAAAGGCCCAAACCCGTATCTTTAACTCATTAACAAAAGCGGGTTGTTTCCCGGTCCATTTGTTCGGGCTGAAAAAAACTTTACTTTACGCAAAAACATTTTGAAAATTTTAATGTTATGCTTTTACTTTTGTCATGTAATCGTAAACCTTTGATGGTTCTTCAATCCCCCCTTCCTTGTTGATCTTGCTTTTATATTGAATGTAGAAAAGGCAAACTTATAAATTATGAAATTTAACCGTTGAAAATATAACTGCTTCTTAGATAGTTTTTAGATTTTCTTGTGTGTGTCTAAAGTCCTTGATGTTTTGATACTGTTGTGATTATCTATCACTCAAAATTAAAAAAAATAACAATAGGTCAGTACCATATTAAGTATGTTAAGGAGGTCAAAAGAATTTGAAAATACCAGAGTTGCAAATGATTAATTTGTCGTACCCCTTATCTTCTTGAAGCTGATTTATTTTAATAAAATACAAGTTAGCAGTGAATTATTTCAAACATTCTCGACTAGGACTTGAACCTTGGGCCTCTCACACCCTAAACGAGCGCGCTACCTCTACACCCACGGTGAAGTATACATATGTCGCTTGAATAATAACAAATACAATTGTAATTCTAAATTGAGAATTTCCATTCCGTGTTTGTAATCCTTACTAATTTCGAGGTATTTTCTTCACTATAAACCTGTTGTTTAAACACTGCTGAAAATAATTTTAGCGAAAATCTTCTCGCCAAAACAGTACGATATGTATATTATTCCACTACTCGACAGTCAGATTTATGTGTACTTACGCTCTGGAGTATTCGGTAATCGACATAGCTAAAAAATAGCATTTTCTTTGATTAAGCTTTACGGAAATAGCCGAACATTTTTCATTGGGTAAAAAAGATATTCATCCGCGAATTTTGTGATTGTAACCTCATATTTCTATTGACTACTCTAAACTTTTAATGCACTGTAATTCGTTAAATGCATACATTAAAAATTATTCTTTATTTTAAAATTGCTGGTTTTTAAGCAGTTCTGAGTGAGAATAACTTTGCGTTGTTAGGTCTGTTAGGAAAATTTGTGTTAGACCGTGGATGTTAGCTATGTATTTACTGATCTTGCGATCAGAAAATACAAAAACTATAAAGGAAAAGCCCCGGCGTCGATATAATACCAATATACATACAAAGTATAACCCCATTGCTGTAGATGGCAGTATCACTACCACTTTCTTTTATTTCTTTGTCTTATAATATATAATACATAGATGATATGTCGGTTAAATATACATTCAACATATCAAAATAATTCATAATTCAATATTGGCGCAAATAGGCAAATATTTAGATATTTGAAAATTAAAAAAGGTAATAAATGATTCCTTATTAATTTTAATTCCCAATTTTAAAGTACCTAAAATATCGTTTAATTTTCTATATATTAAGACTGTTAAAGTAGAAATAGAAAGAGAAATGTTTAACTTGTGGAATTTATTTTGAGATCGAATAAAAAAACCGACAGCAGTACAGCAAACTAGATGCTTAATTTGATTGATAATTTACAATGTCAATATTCGTTTATTTCGACAGGAAGGTTTCACTACCGGGTATATCAACCGGATATAATTTCATGAGAAGGCAAACTACCATTAAAGAGTTATATCACGTTGCTTTATATATATTCAAACAATTAAAAACATTATTATTTGACCGAAAATAAAAAAATTACAAACAGAAGTATCATTTTCGATATCAATGTAATATTCTAAATTTTGTCTAAAATACATAAAAATTGAACTTAATGAAAATCCAACATTCAACATTTGCTTAGTCTGTTTGTCCCAAATATGTACTTATAATGCTTAGCTTTCCAGTTTAACAAGTCTATTTCGGATATCAAGGTCGGGCAATTACTTTTACAATGAACAGACTGTAACTTTTTGTTGACTTCATTGCTTCCGATAAATCTATTTCACGTTTTATGATGTTTATCCTGTTAAATGATACAATTTAAAGTCATTAAATCGCATTATGAGATTAAGAAACAGAGAAGAATGCAAGCAATGGAAGAAGTAATTTGATATTTATAAATGTGTTTTTGTTTTTGCTTTTCTGATATCACACCGACCTTAATTTATCATACAATTTCTTAGTTTATTCAACTATACTGTTTATAAAATTCAGAATGAGGTTAGAATAATAAACAGATATTAGAGCCTGAACTTTAAAGGTAATTACATTAAAGAATTACCGAAGATCAAATGATTCATACAAGACATATTTGAATGTACCCTTTTAATATCTCCTTAAAACTAAACTAAGAATTTTAAGTGAACATTTAATTTATTCTATGTTACAAGTCACAAAAACCTGAATTGTGGTACTGGCTCAAGATGTTGGGTTATCTTTCTGACACATATATTCTGCTTTGCTATAAATGGTCTTTTGCTAGACTGTTTTGTCAATTTTTTTTCTCAATAAAAATAGTGAACCGATGTCTCGTCATAAATGACAATATTTACATTAGAATGTACTACATGATAATTTGGAAACTGGTACATTCATTGCAACGCTTTCGCTTTTCTGATCTGTCAGCAGATTCGAAATTCGTTCAGCTCTATATTTCTGTTTTCATTTTGCGGTTGGGATTTGTATGAATTTGAGTGAACTTTCATTAGAAAACCTTAAATTTCTTAATGTCGAATGAACAAGCTGTTCTTTTTCTTTAATTTACTTTTTTGATTATTCTTTTTTCTTTACTTTACTTTTGTTGATGAATGTTTTCAAAAACAATCGTCACCAAGAGTATTTAAAGTTCTGGTTATGTCAAGACAACAAATATCATGATTGATATAAACTATTAAAGTCAGTTGATACATAATAAAAGGCCTGTTATATCGTAAATTCTAACACTATCGGATTTTTTTCTATATAAACAAAGAAGGCCCGAAGCGTGCATTATTCTACAACAATGCACTCGCCGTTCGTATTATCTCCCTGTGTATTTTCACATTGAGGGCGCCATTTTGTTTAAACAATCTGATAATAAAAACAATTTTTTGTCGAATTTTGTTGTGAAAGCTATCTAGAATGAAAGATAATGGTCTAACTAAGAAAATGAATCCGAACACCAATATCTTTAATTCAGTCGTTAACGCTGTACAGACGTTTAAAGTGTTGTTTACGTGACGTCACAATGTAGCGCCAAACAGCACGTGCAAAACAATCAAATCAAGTACTAGTACGCTATTTTAATGTCGCAAACGAGTTAAGTTTTACATTTATTTCACTTTTAATAATTTGTATTTCGCTTGAAAAATTATAGAGTGAAATAAAATAAACGAACAAAGTTTTACCAACGTTTTCAAAATTCGTTATTCTCAAAATGTTTCTACACACGGTAGATTTAACAACAGTTTTTTCAACCCACTGGAACAGCCTTTAAAGAACGTTTCTATGGGAAACTCTGAGGCGAAAACAAATTAAACCACCAAACATAAAGTCCAACTTTATAATAATAGTTATATTTTGTCTTGACGTGTAAGAATGGAAATAGATATTAATTATTCGTGCATTGTTGTATAATAATGCACGTTTTTCGTTCAAATGCTTTGTAATTAATCACTCAGGCCTATCGGCCTTCGTGATTACATTACTACGCATTTGAACTCAAACCGTGCATTATTCTACAACAATGCACTCAGAATTGATATCTATTTCCTAATTATTATATTGAAAATATCTTGTTTCATATTAAACACAGAGAACAAAAAATTAAGTCATTATGTATTGATTGTAAGTGAGAGATACATGATCCAGTATAACATATCATAAATTGTTTAAAATAAAATATTGTTCTACATACAAATGTTTATGAATGCTAACAACATTTTTGCAAGAATTCTTAAATAGAAATATCCAAACGAATCAATTGTTTTTATCAATATTTGAAATACTTATTTGAAATGTGCCCAATGTAGACCAATCTACTAAAATGTTGACGTACTAGTACAAAATATTCTTTATAATGCTATCTGCTAAAATGCTTGAAAAAAAATCGGTTACAAAGCAATTGATGATGGTTTCATTATTCATATTGTTTACATATTCTAAAGGTCACGACTACATGCTAAAATAAATCGTTTACAAAACAATTATGGTTTCAGTAATATTGTATACATATTCTTAATGTCACGGCAATTGACTGAGATCAGTAATCACAGCGAGAAAACATCTGTTTTATTGTAAAACGATTCTTTAGAAGATTTCCTAATTTCCTTGTCAAGGAACAAAGATAAAGCTGATCACATGATGAGAAATGAACAGGTCTTGTTAGTAGATATTTCGACAGTGCTCCTTCGTCGGATCTTTGTCATAAACATACATTTTAACTCTAGTTTATCAGTTTAGTTCTAGTCGAGAAGTAGGACATTCTCTACTCTAAAAGAAATTGACGCCTGTGTTTAATTAAGAATATGTTGAGACTGATATGAATTTCTCGAAAATGTTATATATTGCAAGTCATCAGGGACACGGATTTCAATATCCTGAATTCAAAAGATTGAGTACCGCTCAAGAATGTTCCGAATTGCATGGGAAGTATGAAAATATACCAGTACAGATTTTTAACTTAATCGACAGTATACTTTAAAATACTTCCGATATGTTATTTGTATTGATACTTTAGTAGACAAGATAAAGGACACGTGAATATAAATAATAAATCTTTAACACTACTGGCAGTGTAATTGCCTAAATAACGTAGAGTTATACATGGTTTGTCAAACAAATGTGAAGAATTGGCACTATACCGAAATAGTATTGAATTTTTCTTTATATACATTATATGTATAATGGAATCCGAATTTTTTCATTGACTCGTATTTACTTTAATTGTTTTCTAGTAACTTTTCAGTGCCGATGTGAACATACCCGGGTTGATTCTGCCAGTAGTTATATGCTTGTCTCAAAGATTAAGCCATGCAAGGTTCCCATCCGTTAATCTTAAGTAACAAACACCCATTAAAATGATTGCCGTGTCAGCAACTATTAAATGATATTATTTAATTGCATTTTACAAGAAGAGTTGTTCAATATATGCATGCCCACCTGTTTTACTTATGTAACAAATGGCCATTTAAATGTTTGCCGTGTCAGCAACTATGAAATGATACTATTTAATTGCATGTTTATACAATATTATTACATTTACCAGACAAAAGCTAATACCTCTTAATAATGATATTAATAGTTATAAAAATAATAATTTTGAAAAAATAAATACTAATGGTGCAGAAGAAAACAATTGATTGTATAATTTTTGGAGACAAAAACACACTGCGTACTTCTGATTTATGTCTTAGTCCGGGTGTGTCCTAAGCGACATTCTGTTACATGCGAAAATATGTATCATTTAAAGTTACAACAACTTGCCTTCTGTAAAGGTTAGTGTTCTTAAAGGTAATTAAATATTTTTTGTGCAGGAAGTACAATCTGCCGAAAGATTTGACTATTTCCTAATATTAGCAATCAGTCAGTCAGTCAGACAGACAGACAGACTTGCTATGTAAAGACTATATGTCTGCAAATAGCTAAGGTTTTTGTCCTATTCAATTCTGTGACGAAAATGTCATGAC
Organism: Ruditapes philippinarum; assembly: GCF_026571515.1. Lineage (NCBI taxonomy): Eukaryota > Metazoa > Mollusca > Bivalvia > Venerida > Veneridae > Ruditapes > Ruditapes philippinarum. The sequence continues at coordinate 9,231 of NW_026862428.1, read as the reverse complement.
TGACGCTAGACAGACAGGAAGACGGTAAGACAGACGGACGAACAAACAGACGGACGGAAAACGTCAAATCTATATCCAACCTTCTTTTACGCGGAACAATAGTTATTATTAAAAACAGTGCCTTAGGCATTATGTTATCTTAGGGGTTCCCTTCTGTCTGAACAAAATGAATATTAATTTGAATTTAGAAACCTGCTTTTTGTAAAAGTTGCTTTTATTGAATTTGTAACCGTAATTCATATGGAAATAGAATAAGGTGTAATTTATCTAAAATTTGGATTATTTTGTCTTATCATACATCTTGTTTCAATCAATCTACTCTACTAATACATTAGGCATTTCCGATTAGATTTTCGTAAACAGCTTAATGAAGAAGAAAACTTGTTTTACTCGGTCAAATACAAAGATTATTGGATTGATTTACACTGAGGTCATCGTTTCGGAAGAAAATATTGTTCCTTCGTGAATTGGAAAATTCAGCGGTGCTTAACACAGACGATGTACGGGGATTATCTATATTGCTTGGTGACCGTCAATTTAGACAGAAATATGTATCTGTAATACACCCATGCATGGAACTGCAGACCCTAATCTTTACGTCTAAATGGTATTTTTATGTGAGGGGGCGGTGTGTTGGTTCTTGCATCCTCACGCAAATCTTGAAAACAGTTCTTATAGAAACACCCACGTGTTCAGAAACATCTTTTGTGTTCGTTATAGAAGTCAAATTTCGCTCATATTCGATTTTAACGAATTCACAAGAGAAAGAACATACGTTCTCAAATGGACATACTTGTCTCAAAAATCCACCCTTGACCTCGACTATGTTACATCCTGTATATTGCTTTATATTTGTTGCAGGTTTTTAACCGCACCTTTATTTAGAAATTAATATGGAACCTGCGAATTCAGTCGAAAGTTACTTTCGCGATTATTTTTTTATAACGCTTTGTCCGTTGAAAGGAAAGGATATCCACACACACATACACACATACGCTAGTTTTTGCTAGAATTTAGATAATCTTCCCGTGTATATAATTGGGATGAACCAAATAAAAATTGGATTTCCACTGGCCATTGTAATCCTAATTCACAACAAGGGCTCCAAGAGTGCCAATACGGTTTTAACTAATTAGCCCATTCTTATTCCGTTATTCCTTTGTGATTTGATAAAACAACAAAAATAATTGAAGACATTGAATTTAGTTCACTTGGTACCATAAACTGCTTGCTATCAGAGATATTTCCGAAAATGATTAGCGCCATTAAACAAGCGTATATGTAGAGGTAAGTTTTCATATTGTACTCAATATTTTTATACCTAATTACATGCAATTTCGTAACCAATCTCTTTAGCATCACACACTCTACAAGCTTTGTTACACGAACAATATAGGTAAATATGTATTCATATGGTAAGCTACATTTTATTGAACATTATGATGTTTTTGTTGACAATCCATACATAGAAGACAGTGCATTTAAGCGTCTAAAGCTTTATATTTCTTATTGGTCTTGTATAAATAAATAAAAATCTGTTCCGATTCAGAAGTTATGCAAACCTGACTTCGTAATAACACAAAATATATAAACTAGATTTACTACAACAAACTAGATTTACCACTGAGTATCTTTTTAAAGAATCTATTTGGTTTTTGCAGTGCTATTTTCACGTAATCCAGATACGACACTCGAATATTTGAGTACTGGTTTGTTCCCTTTGTCTTTATATCTGGTCAGTAATGACATGGTATCGTGTAAAGTGTTGTATGCACAATAACTGATTCATGAAACTACATGAAACTGATAACTATATTTTTGTCTAAATGATTTGAATACCATCGATCATTATACAATCAAATTCCCGATTAATGCGATGTTATGCGATGCTGACTATTGTGTTTCAAAGCAAAAGTTACTTAGGTATACACTTTTTATTTTGGTTAAAGGCACAAAAGACCTGAGAAATCAATATTTGTTTTATATCTGTATAAAGAATTTTATTGTACATGTATTAATATTCACACCATATATACATTTTCACAATTTTACAAAATAGTCATCAAAGGTACACACATGTACGGGTCAAAAGTTCTTCCAACATTGTCGTTGGCAATCTCCTGATGGATATATATAGATCGGGTTTAATGCTGGTCAGAATTCCCTGTCAGTTTTCACAATACCCGGGAACATATTATGACATTTATCATCTAAATAGTTAATACTTCCTTTTTTATCCAGAATTGAAAAGGATAAACATATTTACCATTTTATAAACAGTGTTAAGAAAAACACATTGTATTTCATAACAATTATACAACGTAATTGTTTTGGCTGATTTGGAACACCTTTGTACGTCTGTTGTCGCTAGCGACAGCACGAGAAAGCGCCAAACGGCTCGTTGTCAGACTTTCGTCTTGTCGTCCTGTCGCTTACGATGTACACCAAACGGCGCGTTATCGTGCGGCGTGTTGCCGCCACGTCATATTGTCGCTCTGCTAAAATCGAAGGATTGGTTTATAAGCCAAGCGACAGGGCGACATCGCGATAACGTGTTCCACGACAACTCGCCGTTTGGCTTGCTACGCTCGCTAGCGACAGGACGACAGTGCGACAACGCGCCGTTTTGCGAGTTTCGCCAGCGACAAGACGACATGACGAAAAGGGGATAACGATATAGCTTGTGTTGTCGCTATCGACAACGCAACGCGCAAAGTGTACCAAATCAATCACCATAATGTATGGCATACGACCGTCAGATATGTGTTGTCGACAAAGCGCAAAATGGTGCGTTGTCGGACTTTCGACTTGTCGTCCTGTCGCTAACGATGCACGCCAAACCGCACGTTGTCATGCGACGTGTTGTCGCGATGTCACAACAAGGGCGACATCACAACAACGCGCCGCACGACAAGTGTGCTTCTCTAGCGAAAGGACGACAAGACAACAGTGCGACAACGTGCCGTTTGTGTCTTTCGCTTGCGACAAGACGACAAGACGAAAAGGCGATAACGATATAGGTTGTGTTTTTTGCTATCGACAACGCAACGCGCAAAGTGTAGCAAATCCGCCACCATAGATATCGGAATTTTTACGTCATTTTAAACAAATTTGGGAAATCTCGCACAGTATTACATATATATAACAAACCAGAAATCATATATTTGCTATTCATATATGTGTAAATATTTATCCAGCTATATTTTACATATAAGCACATTTCAAAATTTGAAATACATAAAATATGATTTAATGTGGCATAATGCAATTAAACTGTCACAGTAATAATGACGATAATTTATGTTAATCTTTTAATTTTCATTGTTTCTGTTTCCTTGAATTGAGATATTATCCATTGCATTTCAGTAATGAACTCCCTTTTTTCAAAAAGGGCTAACAAAAGGGCTTTCGTTATACTGATCTACAGAAATTATAACTCATGCTCTATATTTTTTAAGACTAATATTTCCTAAATACAATGTAGAGAGATAGCCTCTTGGCTACATTTATTCTACAAATCAGTTCATGTGGTATTTGCTATGTCTGCATAAATATACTAGTTAAAGATAAATTCTATTAGACTTAACCCTTTACCTCATATATACGCAAAACAACGCATTTCCGACCCCCCCCCGCTTTTAGGAAAAAATATCCTGTTTGTGCCCCAAACTCATGTTTTCGTTTGAGAAATGTTGATAAAAAAGTGAGCACTTTTTCGGCGCCGCCCCCATCCAAAAGGTACATCAGGGGGTTGCCAGAAGTAGGATGTGCCTCCAAGAAAAGTTTGGACTTGTGATAGGCTAAAATTGACCCCAGATCGATCATAAGGTAACGTGTAACCAACGCTGAAAGCATTTAAATCTATCTCGATCCATTGAGAAGTTGCAGCACTTTGAAATCAATTTTGATGGAAAAAATCAACGCAAAATAGTGATATTTGGCAATTTTGAGATGTCCCCTCGTTGCAATGATAACAGGAAATTTAAGCCTGAGCATGTTGTTTCAAAGGTCCAGTCAACATTTGTGCCAAGTTTGATTAGTATTGAAGCAGTTTTTATAGTTTTATAGCAATTTGAACTTGTAACGGGAAACTTTCCAATGAAAACAGCCATTTTTCACAAAATGCTCATGAAGTAATGGGTTAAGCGATTATTATTTCATAAATATCGTTTGAATCTAAAAAAGATACCATCGAATACTATTTTAGTAATCACGTTAGAAGATGTAAAATGAATTTCCAGAAAAATGTTATTTCCTAGATCACGAACTAAGATAGATATTCCTAATTTAATGACGAGAAATAAAACAGATCTTACAAATTGACATTAGGAAAGTGCTCTTTCGTCGAAGCTTTGTCATCGCTCTCGTTGTATCAGCTATCTTCCAATCGAGAAGATATGTGTTTGTTGGATGGGACCAGAATCGTGTCAAGATTAGGCAGAGTTTAGATATTTACCTATTTAGGTATTACATCATTGGCATCGTGTCGGAAGTTTACTGAAAAAATATAAAGTGAATTGAACTATTTTATATTTTGTTCCGCCCATTATTTTCTCATTTTGGTCAAACACATTCTTTTAATTTGGACCATACTTTTCATTGAATAACACGAATATGTCACATAAAAGTGTCCATTAAATCTGCCGTATAAACACATCTGCAGATGTTTTTAAATACCATATTTCAGTGATGTCATATATTATCTAGTATGCTGTCAGATCACAATTTTAAAATGAACCATTGATATAATACTCCCTGTAATAATACTTTTAAGCATCCACCTAAAACGTTTGCAATTAGATCGTAATGGCAAAGACTATACATGTGATGTAAATTCATTGCAGTAAACAATTATACTCACGGTAAGTATGCATTCATAATATCAAGTGTATCATTAATTTACGTACAGGGTACCGAATTCTACTAACAATTAATAATTATGATTTTTCAATTCTTTGAGGACATTTATTTATAACATTTTGTAAAGTTGGCCATGAGCATTTGCTAACATATTTGAATTATGTATGACCTATTATAGGATTGAGTGCTCGTATAATTTCTAAAGATTCTTCTCAATTTAGTGGTTTTGAATGGTACTTCTTTGTTGATTATTTTCAGTCATTAGCACACTGCGGTCTTCTAATTTGTGCCCAAAAGCGCGTGTGTTCTTTGCATTATCTTTTGGCATGTGTAAATTATATATCATTTTATCTTTCAAACATCCTGCTTTCCTTAGAAAGGTTATAACCTTTATTTATATGGAAGTGCCATAAAGTTCATCTGTCTAACGATTGGACTGTTTTATCATCCATCTTGTGTAAATAAATAAGCTCTATCTGGAAATTACTTCTGATATCTTAAGCAGATCCGATAAGATTTCTGTAAAAAGCTTAATGAAGAAAATAATTTGTTTTACTTGGTCAATTACAAAGATTTTTTGGGTATTTACGCTATCAGATTTTTTTCGTAAGAAATACAACCATTTTGAGAAATTGAATTATAGCTGTACTTAACAAAGATGATTTACGTAGATTATCTATAATGTCTAATGACCGCTGCTAGTTGATCAATTGAATGTCTATATGTACACAAAATCACGAACGAATGACTGTTTAAAGGCTTTTTTTATTCAGATTTTTCCAGTTTGATATTCAAACCAAAACATTACGAACAGATTATTGGTCAGAAGGTCCAAGGTGTTAAATATTTGAACATTTACAGGGAAAAAGCTACTGAAATGTCGAGTAATTACAAGTCTTTTGATTTTATTAATGTAAATATGGACACCTTTAAAGAGAGCAAAGTTCATTGGTTTCTATTTCAAGTTAAAATTAAACGAATCATATAGTTACATTGAAGTATAGAAGCATACGTTGTGTCACTGATATGTAAGGACGCACAGAAAATAATATATTAAAATGACATATTCAACCGGAAAATTAAACTTTTTTAATACAACGATGAAACAAAACATTTGTTTGTATTAATTCATTTTCAAACGAGTAGGTCTGTATTAGTCATTATAAATTGTCTTATAAAATAGAAGCATAGGCATTCAATGATTTTCTAGTATAATACAACGGGAATTACCAATTCTTTTTAGGATACATTATATAGAACCACTCTCTAAACGATTGAATTATACGAGACTTAGCTACTTAGTCCTTTGTTTGTATTAGGATTATTTATGAAAGCTGTAAAATATATTAAAAGACACACATAGCTAAACATATCTAAAAATATTACCACACCATGTAAAAAAGGAAATAAAATACCATTTAATTTTTCATATAATTTGTTTTCAAGAATAGTTAGGATTTTAATGTTTTGTTCCATAGGTTAACTTTTTATTTTTCTCTGATCTACTGTGAACACGTTAATAAGCAATACATCAAATGTACTTTAATTGTTAAGAGTACGTTTCATCTTACCTTGATGTCAATAAATTAGCTGGTACTAAAGGATAATAAAAAGTATTCTCTGGACGTTGTCAAAAAAAGTCACTTTTAATGCAAGTAATATATCTAAATAATGACATATTGTTCGGCTGTGAACGAATTATGGACACAAACAGCATGTCTGATTTGTTATTCTTTATAACAAATCAATGTATTACATGAAAATTGAACTAGTAAGGATTAACTATAATTATATTGTTTTGATAATGTAACTTGAATATTTTGTAACTCTAAATGATATATATTGTTTTGATAATGTAACTTGAATATTTTGTAACTCTAAATGATATATGCATTTGTAAGTGCTACATTGCTTTTAGTGATTCGAATGTGTAAAATAAGATGTTGCATCTAGTTAATACAACTTTTTTAATTACTTAAATGATGATAAAATAAGGACGACAACAACGTTACAGATATTTTAAAGTCAAAAACATCAACGACTGATTTTATAAAATATTAAGTTCAGCTGTGTTAAAATGCCTGAGGACTCAGAACCGTATTACATTTTTGCACGAGTTTCGCAGGACATTCGTTTAGTCAAGTTTTGGATTAAAATTACTATTGTTATGTAAAGAGATTAGTTATTAGGAATGTTTATATGCTACAGTTAATATCGTGACCAAGGGGCTGCGAGCGTTTTTGATTATTTTCTAAGCTCTCATAGTAATATTGCATTTATTTCTAGAAAATGAGTAAATCGAAGTTTCAGTTCATTGACCTATTGCATTCTAACAAAGGAAGATAATAATGATAATTTGTTAAATTAGACCTTCGTTGAAAATAAACACTTTATTATAATATTATATATAAACCCGAGGCTTAGGACTGTGATTTAAATTCGTCTACTTGTGAGTTATCTAAATTGATTTTTTATATTTATTTTAAACTACATGGTAAAACATTTGGGGTCATCTACATGCCAATGCCATTGCACCTGTGAAGTTTGAAGGTCAAACTCCCATGAGTTGTTGAGTTATTAATTGGAAACCATTTTGAAATTCAAGGTCAATTTTATCTTGATTTTTGACCTAAAGACCCCCAAAATAATATGGGTCAATAACAATCCCCATACCAAGTTTCTAAGCGTTTTTCTAAGAAAACGTATTGAGTTATACTGACCGACAGAAATTATAACTCTTGTTCTATTCTTTAAGAATAGTATTTTCTAAAGATTACAGAGCCCGTAAGGTGACATATTCGACATTTTTTTACGGGCACTTAATTCGTTTTTATCAAATATAAATTCGTTTAAACGAAATAATAATTCGTTTTTACGAAATATTCATTCGTAATTACGAAATATTTATCTATTTTTACGAAATATTAATTCGTAATTACGAAATATTAATTCGTTTTTACGAAATGTTCATTTTCAATCCAAACTATCATCTTTTCCCCCATTTTCAAATACATATTCCCAACAGCTAACAAAAAGTAAAATGTTTCAATTTTTGAGACAATTAATCTTTTCTGACATATTTCTTTAAAAAAGAAACAGGCTATATTATAACTTTCTTTAATCATACACACTAGCAAAAATTAAAGGCCCTCCCTAGATTTTCACTTATCTAGGTCATTTAAAACTCAATAAAATCGACAAAACGAAACTGCAAAAAGGAAAATTGTCCGTGTCTGGGTTTGAAGCCCAGGTAGTTTTGAAGCCTTGTTTATGACATTACCAAAACCCTTTAAAACCCTCTAGAAATATTAATTCGTTTTTACGAAATATTATGTCGTAATTAAGAAATGATATTTCGTTATTTCGAAAAAATGTTTCGTTGAAACTTTGTCATATCTTTCGTTGTAACAGCCATATTCCAATCGAGGAGGAAAATATACACAGCACTAAAAGGAAATTGACAGCAGCGTCTAATTTAGAATATGTTGAAACCGATAATGTCTCAGTGGTGTTATATATTTCATACCCTAACGGGACATTGATTTTATATCTTATAGTACTACTCAAGTTTTGAAATATTGTATGGGTAGTGTTACATATACTATTACAGTTTTAAGTGAAGACTTCTCAAAACTGAAATTGTTCCAGGCTTTCATGGATGTAAGTGCTAAAAGCAAACTACCGTCCACTCTCCCTTGCAATGTTATAATTAAAATGATTTAATTTTTGTGACAATTAATCTTTTCCGACATGTTTCTTTAAAAAAAGAAACAGGCTATATTATTTGTTTCTTTTAACATATACATTAGTAAAAATTAAAGGGGCTGAACCCCCCCCCCAGATTTTCACTTATTTATTTCATTTAAAACTCAATAAAATCGACAAAATAAAAATAGCAAAAAGAAAATTGTTCGTGTCTGGGTTTGAAGTCCAGGTAGTTTTTAAGCCTTGTTGATTGATATTACCAAAACCCTTTAAAACCCTCTAGAAATATTAATTTGTTTTTACGAAATATTATTTCGTAATTAAGAAATAATATTTCGTATTGCGAAATAATGCTTCGGTTTTACGAATAATTATTTCGTAAAAACGAATTAAGTCCTGGGGAGAAAGTATGGAAAATGTCACTTGATGGTTAGAGATAGTCTCTTGGTTATTTTTGTTAATCTACAAATCAGTTGATGTGGTATATGTTATGTCTGCATAAATATACTAATTTAAGATAAATTCTATTTTACTTAAGCGATTATGATTTCATTCATACCGTTTAGAACCTAAAGAAAAGATACTAAATTAGTAATCACATACGAAAATGTAAAAAGAATCTCCTGAAGATGTAACTTCCTAGATCACGGACTAAGATAGGTATTC
>NW_026862427.1:0-28568 GCF_026571515.1 Ruditapes philippinarum | reverse complement strand
AATGATAATACGTTGGACTTATCTTTTAATGCTTCCTTGAACACATTATATAAAATAGTTGGCTATATGCCGCTTGATGGCGGCGATGAAGTAAAACTTGTATTTCATTTCGGCCAGTCTCACACAATGCTTCAACTCATGAAATATCATAATCAGACACTATTTTTCGAGCATAGCTTTTTCGCCTCGACAACAGGATTTCAAACAATTTCGATCGAAAAGCGCTATTCAAATACAAATTATTTTGCTTTGAACATGACGTTATGTGTGTGCGTAGAAGAGTTTGAAAGCAATAATGGAGCAATCACACTCAAACCGATTTCAAGGGAAATAATGGAAGTACGATTGATTGTAAAAGATACAGAAAGTCCTATAAGTAAGGTATATGCAATTGTGTGTTTAACAAAACTTTAAATCACATTTTGTTATAATTTAAATCATTGATAGGTAATATAAATTTTTTTCTTTTTAGTCCTTTAAACATGATTAAAAAACCCGGACATGAGTAAGTTTATACTTGGAGATAACTAAAGATTTTAGTTGCATATATGTAATAACATAAGTAAAAGAGAGGTATTTAATAATTTGATTATGCTTTACATTTTTTTTTTTAAATAACTGGTGTATTTGACATAGGTTCAAATAGGAGCAGGAACTACACCTAGAGGATTTCAAGTTAAATCTCTTTCACGAGTTCATCATCTAAATCATAACCATCTAATTCAAACCAACGTTCAACATGGAACCAACGTTTATGTCACAGCAATTGTTGAGAATAAGGCAGGGTTGAGGACAGTGGTCCAGTCAAAGCCTATTACCATTGATCACACCAAACCTGTTGTAAAACATTTGAACGCGAATCTTCGATATGTGCAAGAAAATGAATCTGGTGTCGTTGACATCAGAGCAGCTGTACATGCGTCATGGGAAATTGTTGATGACGAAAGTGGAATAAGCATCTGCTATTGCTCAATAGGTTGTACATTAGATATCATGTTTAACCTATTTCTTTACAGAACATATTTTCTGATGTAGATGATAATATTTGAATAAATTTTTACACTACGTTTCGAATAAGCATCTGCTATTGCTCAATAGATTGTACATTAGATATCATTTTTAACCTGTTCCTTTACAAAATATATTTTCTGATGTAGATGATAATATTTGAATAAATCTTTACACAACGTTTCAAAGGTAACCTTTTACACTTTTTGTCTGTTACACTAACGTAGAAACCATTAATTTTCATTCTAAACATTTTTTCTCAACATCCCCTGTGTGATATACTATGCTCACTATGGTAGTCAGTAACTGCAAGAGTTGTTATTTTCAATCAAATGGTTATTTTCAATGGAACGCTTTCTGTGTGAATTTAAATTTCAGGTCAAAGGCCAGGTTTACACGATATTAGTTCAATATGGATTGCAGAAAACAAAACATCGTGCGAATCTAATAGACAGATCTTCACACATGGCCAAACTGTATTCCTTAACCTGAAGTGTTTCAATGAAATTGGGCTTTCAACCGAAGATGTGGCAGGGCCACTAGTTGTTTCACTTCAACAATCCAAAACATCTAGCGCAGAATTGGTGTTTATACCACAAAATGAGGGGAGTAATGGAAATATTATCCGCCAAAGGTCAATTTGGCAGGTACAATCCAACAACACATGTCTTGTGTTTAAATGGGGTGGTTTCTCAGATTTGTCTGGTATTGTGTATTACGAATACCGTGTATACCAAAATGAACACAATGTTCTTAAAGAATGGGAAAAGACTGAAAAGGACATGGCAAAGGTGGAAAATATTGGTTTACGAAATGGAGAAGTCATTGCAGAGGTCAGAGCTATTAACATAGGTTCCTTTATTAGTCACTCCGTAAATGCATCACTTCTTGTTGCAAGGTATCCTCCAACAGTTACAGGTAATTTTATTGTAAATAGTATTAACTTGGGTATTGAGCGTGTTTAAAACATATTTAGATGAAATTAAAATTTTACGTTTTCATCTTAACAATACAAAATATTAATTTTATCTGTAATAAACGTTTCATAAATTCTTGAAAGGTTACATTTAAATTTAATTTCAAGCATAAAGATTTTAATTTAAAAGCATTTTAATGTTTATATTGGTATATATTTAAAGGTTTTTCAGCGAATTTTACAAGGCAAGGTGAAAAGCTGCATTTAAGTTGGGCTGACGTTTTTGATACAGTACCTGGTATTCCATTTTCATTCAGTCTTACAATAGGTACAAGAAAAGGTTATACAGATATTCTCGACATAAATTATATCGGCGATGATAACATTGATGTCTCCATCCCTAAATCTACGATCATAACACCTACAGTGAAGGAAGTCTTTCTATCGATCGACTGCATCTACGAGACTGGATTGCAAGCTACCTATAATACAAGTTACAAGCTAGATTAGCATTTTAGAATATTAACAAAAACAAAAACAACACAAAAACAATATATATAAATATTATCTTATTGAATTTTTTCTCTCTTTTAGCTTTTGCTTATTCATTCTTACCATTTATTTTTAACTTCATGATTTAATTTGTGTGATTTGATATTATAACAGTATGCCATTTCTTATATGATATCTCTGTATTTATCTCTTGTTTCAACTTGTACTTATTGGATCTTTTTTTCTTTTTTGTGTATAGATGGATCATATAACCTGTCCAATTATATAAAAGAACGGACAGATTGAGGCAATGTGCACCGATATTAGGTTATTTTTCACACATTATGGACCGTTTGAGTATTTTCACTAATTGAAAACATAGATTTTATTAGCTTTATAATTCACAGCTAAATTTCTTGTTGTATATATTATGCAAATCAATGAAAAAAACATGCCTTCATTGTAAACGTTTTGGACGAGAAAAAGGAGAGTTTATTTAATCATGTTATTTGATACTTTCGTTCATATCATGCATACATTGTCAGACAAATTATATATTACTTTTTGCTTAAATGATTACAAAATTTATCGGAAATTTATATCAGCAGTGTGATTGTTTTTATCATTTTTATTATTAATTAATATAATTTAACCAGCACATTACTTCTTTATTTCATTAAACTTAATAATATGCAAAACAACTTTTTTAATAGAATAAAATAGATACAAGTCTCTCGCGACAGTTAATCAAAAGGGAAGATGATCCAATTGATTGGACAGCAAAACCGTCAAACCTGTTGCAGTGGCCATTTGCTCTTTTGTTTATTCATTTTTTTATTTGTTAGTTATATTGTATCAAAAGCCTTAGTGTTGATTGTTGTACCTTTGAAAGATATTTTTCAGAATATATTCTTAAGCACAAGAAACTTTTATGTGAATGTTTGATAAAGTATGGTTGATAATGTCAAAGTAAAGATCATACTTTTCGGTTTGTTGATATTTAGACTTAAGTTTTTATTATTCAAGATATCGAGTTATTCACTTTTTTATAATTGAATAGTTTGAAATATGTTCTTGGGTATCATGCACACTTAAACATCACTCTAAGTATGATATATTTTCAAAAATTGTATAAATTGATGCAATTATCAAACATGAGTTCTTTTATTATAACAGTCAGTTTGCTAACAATGAAAGTAATTATACAAATATAGGCGGGTCAAATTACAGTCTTCATCCGCTAGATAACTCTTGATGAAGCGTACACATGTGTGTCGTTTATTTTGTTTTTGTATATTTAAATTACACCTATAGTATGTTTTACACTATGAGAAGCAGCATTTGTCCACACGTCCTCTTTTGATATAAAAATGATAGAAAGGTATCCAATATAAAATATAATCTGTAAATATAATAAACACAATTCAATGAACAGATAACTAAAGGGTGACTGCATAAACATGATAATAGAACATAAGGAACAATTTGATGGCACACTGAACCATTGAACAGTTATTTTTGAAGTATTTAAAAAAGCATATAATTAAATGCAATTAAAACATAGTAAGATTCTTATAAATAATAACCGTTTCAAATGGTATTGCGTACAGGGCAATTATTTTCACTTTATACGCGTTTGCTTCTCGCTCCTTCCAATCTCTGAAAGAAACATCTATAACAAACACGTGCACTGCGATAATGTTTATCTATAATATGTAGTGATAGCTTTGCCCTTCATGTTATAGCATCCTTAATTTTCATGTCTATATTAATGTTTATTACAAGTATTGTTTATAACATGCTTTTCAGTGGTTTATAGAAATATATCAGTGAAATAAAAAACTGATAAGTTGACTGTTTCAAAAAATGAAATTATCAATTTGATTATTTCACTGTTTTGACTTTAAGCCCGTTACGTTCTTTCAGTGAAATACCAGCGTACACAGTACTGGAAACCAATTTAATGGCGTGACGTCATAAATGACGTAAAATGAGGCCACGTTTTATTATTATTTGGCGCGTTTTTCATTTGGTATTAGGTAAAAATGACTTTTTAAAGGTTTCTCTGCATATAATAAAAAGAAAATGTGTTTAGTTCATTGAAAGATCGGATATATTTCACCTCGTGGACACCAAAAGTTCATATTTCACTCGTGGCTGCTCCACTCGTGAAATATACCTTTTGGTGCTCACTCGGTGAAATATATTCCGATCTTACACTGAACTAAACAAATATCCTCTATATAATCAGAAAGGAATAAATGCGCCACTCGTGAAATATACCTTTTGATGCTCACTCGATGAAATATATTCCGATCTTACACTGAACTAAACAAATATCCATTTATAATCAGAAAGAAATAAAAAATAGCAAATATATGTTTTTCACGTCGATATATTGATGTATACTTCATTCATTATATAATCAAAAACGAATAAAAATTGAAGAAAAATAACAACACTTGTTATTGTTATATATAAAATACATAAAATCTTATTTCCTGCAACACAGAGCCCTACAAATAACACGAGACATTTATTATATATTCTTATAAACAATAAAGCATTTCCAATGTATTTTGAATGACATTAGTGTATTGATACTTGTATAAACAAAGTCCTATCAGTTATACAAGTTGCTTGTATAACGAGTTAATAATAATGCAAATTATTATTGATAAAAGTTAAAACATAAAGCAACTTAAGACTTTCATTAAAATGGTGTAGAAAGAAGATGACGCCTGGCATTCAACGGCTATGCGAACGCTTTAAGTAAATTGTATGAATTTTGAAAGATAAAGGTGGATCAGTTCAACATGTACGTCTCCAATTTTCAAAAGAGTTAGCTCCTTTGCATTACAATAATCGAACATACCAACTTAAATAATGCAAGAAGTCAAAATCATTTAATATAACCTAGTCATGTGTTTGTTGTTACAGGTTTTATGTGTTGCTAATTGGACATTAATTCAATTTAAACTAAACAAGATTGATTAAAGTGTTTTTTTTGGTTTCTATATATTTTACCGCTATGAGGGATTGCTTGGGCTTCATTCGATGAAATGGGTGGTACAAAAATATAATATGAATGATCATGATGATATGATAAGTATGTCGTTGGATCACATGCATATCAACAATCTGACTGTAACGGTTTAACTGTTCATACAATATTCTTTTTGTTGGGTTGATCTGCCCGAATCACATTAATTAACATTACAATGTAAATTTGTAATACCGGTCAAAATCACTATTTACATTTGAAAAGCTCATTTAAACATACATATATACCGCCGTTTAATAAAAAAAACTTGCATGCAAAATAACATTTATAGACTGAAGTGGCGACTGCGACTTTCGGGGAACTCTCAGGTGCCCTTTTGTACATTATTTTAGGCACGAACAGGCAGCTGAGTAGAACCAGCGATGTTCCGTAAGCTACCCAGATAGCTTCTTCAAATAAAAAAAATTCAAACTCCCTGTTGGTATTCGAACCTACTGCGGTAAAGGCCGATGGTTTGAAGTCAACGACCTGAACCACTTGTTTAAATTATATTTATATATTATATCGAATTTTATACATAATTATAAATGTAGTTCAATGAGGTCTGAAAAAGTACAAAACGATTGTCACGTGATGTAATTTTAATTGATTGGAAACTAACATGGCAGACTTTCCAAAACAAAACAGTCGTCGCCTGAGCACTTCTTATTCCAAGGCGTCTAAAAAAATATAAATGGAAAGGAAACACATTTATAATCCCTCAATAATTTATTTCGGACATAAACTGAATTGAAATTTCAAAACAATCTGCAGAGAAACAAATTATGAAAACTCATATATTTTCAGCTTATAAAAGCAAACATGTTTATTAACATGGGAAATATTTTGGAACATGGAGGGTTCGCATTGTCTTTTTAAAAATCTAAGTGATTACGGGTAGATCGAGGATCACAGAAGTAATGGAAAGGTGATTTGAAGCCCTTTTGAAAGTTGTTATTTGTTTCATTGCAACATAACATGTGGTGATTAAATATACTTGTGGAAGTACAAAAACCGTTGAAACTTAAAAGGTGTCAGTCATGTAAAAAGACGTAATGTACAACACACAAACTAACTTTTTAAGAATTAGCTTTAAAATTTGAGTATTTTTATATAAAATTGTAAATAGCAAGACGCATATTCATAGCTATATTCGTGTTAATTGAAAATTCTTCAAACATTTGTCAAACAGTTTCCTTATAATTATTTTGATCTACAAACCAAAGTTGTAGATGCGCTGATGAATAAATAGTTTAAATACTATTTTGTTCTTTGCATGATCTTGGAAAGAGAAACAGAACATTGTAATCAATAGCAGAAAAACGTTTCTTTGTTGTTGTTGGTTTGTTTGTTTGTATTCAGATTATGTTTCAAGAAGCAATTCAAACAATGACAAATATACGAAAAATATATTTGTAACAGAAATAATATAAATCAATAATGATTGTGTTATCAATACACTGCGCCTAAATATTGCAGAAACTAATGATTCAATGCTTTAGGAATTGTAACTAATCCGGGGGAACAAATTAATAATGAGACAGTCTTGCAAAACAAAGATATAATATGGCAACACCGATTAACAATTAAAATAATAATTCATACTTCTTTGTATGTTTTTCGCATTGATTTTTAATTATAGTGACATTGACCTTGACACAACATGACCCAAAAGCAATCCCGGTCAAGGTCTAAATCACCGATTTAGATATATTATTTCGATTCCAACACGACATCAACAAATAAATGCTGCCATACGTGATATTAAGCTAAATTGCGCCTGATTTGTTTCCGTACTTATTTTTGGCGCGTCGCATTTTTAGTTGTTACGTCACATGTATCATAATAACGTCTAAATATAGAACGTCAACAGTGATTTTATTGCATAATAACACACACTTTCAGTGCTTCTATATTCAATATAGATAAATGCGGTTCGTGTTAGAATGCGGAAAATAGTATGGTACACACCCCTGCCTTGACTATCTGATGATGTTTTGCCGCTTCATATACCTCTTTCATCACGACCTACTGCATATTTGATTCCCCGTCATTTGAGCATCTACTAATATTTAAAACCTCTGTTCTCAAATCAATAACTTAAGGTGTACACATATTACATAATGACTGAAATTATTGAAAAGGGTGACTTTTCTCTAAACTGAATCATTTATTCATTAGGCTGAGTTCAAACACATGGAGTTTCTTTTTTATTTTGGTTTGGGTTTTTCGTCGCACCGACACAGCATAAGCAAAATGGCGATTTTCCATCTTTACTTGTGGAAGAAGACCTCAGGTGCCCTTCCGTGCAATATTCTACACATTGAGTTACAAAGCACGTTGAATGATTGTTAAGTTATTTGCTCTATCTTGTTTAATTTACTGACCAATTGTAATATATTACTATGATAAAGTATTACCAACACGATGCACTGATGGACATTTGGGTTAAAACAATTTTTAAGTGATAGTTTAGTTACCGTTTAAGTCGGTGCTAGAGGGTGTGAAGTATGTTTCACTGATCTGTTTTCCTTTATGAACATTATCAATGAAACCGAGTCTGCAATTTTATGATTTTTTTTGTATTAATTGATTCCGAGGGAACATCCCTTTTCCAAAATTTAAATATTAATGTATATAAAAAATGCCGTTGTGTTATAAATTGATTATTTGATAATGTTTTGTTAAGAATGTCTGCTAAACAATATTTTTAAGAATATCATATCATGAGATAAAAATACTTTATATGACGACACACTCTTCATAAACCATTGAATTATACGTTGTTTGATAGTGAACACGTGCATGGTTATATTATATCACTTATATAAATTGTTTCTAGATAAAATGTATATTTCCGCCATATTAATATGTTAAAGTGCCACATCGAACTATGGCATTCTTGTAAACTTATGTTATTAATGCACATACCACACCGGATAAAGAATGAAAAATAACCAGTGCCGTCAATTATTTCAGCTGCAGATCTCTGCACGACCGGTTGTCATGTCTGTGTGTGTTCTTATTTCACTATCATGAAAATATTGAGTTTCATTCAGCTTTTAGCATTAATCCTAATAACCATTTTATCTTTGGATGTTGAAGCTGGTAGTTGCTATGGTGCCGACAGGTGTAATTGGGTACGATGGGAGTCATGGTCAAGCTGTAGTAGGACTTGTGGTGGGGGAACCAGATCGCGTTACAGACTTTATTGTTGCAAGGCAAGCTTGGCAAGCGAGATATCTGTTTGTTTAAGAGACTGTAATCGTGACATGCACTATTATTATAGGCATAATTCTAAATCTCAAGACTGTAATAAATATTGTTTAAACAGTGGTTCCATGAATTGGAACAATGTTTGCAGCTGTAGTGACGTATTCTATGGAACGTGTTGTGAAAACCGTAAGTTAATAGAGCATGTGCATTATGTTATAACGACAAAGTTTGTAAATTCGATTCATATAATAAATATTTCTTACTACATCAATAATCTTACCGAACGCTGTAACTGCATTCAAACTATTGATCTATATATATGCACGCCTATTATTCATAGAATATACGGTAAGTAAGCCAATAAAACAACTGATCACAATTTGAAAATCAACATTTTCTAAATAGTTAAGTTTATTCAAAGGTACGGTAGGTTTTATTCTTGATGAATAAAAATGTTCACCTGTCTTTTGTGTGTGTGTTTTTTCCCTTTTTTTGTATTTGTTTGTTTTTTTGTTTGTCTTTAAACTTATTGATGTAGAATGGGTGACCACATACAAATTACGAGTCGGAGTTAATATAACGTAGGTAGGTATCGTAAGGCTGACTTATCTTGGTGTTATTTAAAAGCATTTTTCTCGTAAACTTATAAAAACACAACAATGTCTAAGTTTTGCACTTGTATTAATAAATAAATCATAAAATAAATGCAATTTTAACAATGAAACTTTCTCTAAAAAAACTCCGACACGAATAATTCCGAGGGTTTGAGGGCATTATATAGTAAATTGGTGCTCTTAAGTTTTAATTTAAAGAATACATTATCACTTCATCGTGCTGTATTTATATAATAGATATTATTAATGTGTATTGTGCTAAGGTATATTTCATATGCAGCACAATAGTCTTATCACACAGAAATATTATATTGGTCATGTAGTTTATTTTAATATTATGCTCACTCCAGTCAGTCACCTTTATGTTTTGTTTCGTTGAAAGGTTGACTTTAAAACTGGAATAGGGTAACCTCAAATTTAGTTCAAAATATGTCACAATTGGTTAAGGTGAATAAGGTTGAAAAATACCTTCTCCAACCTAAATTATGTTTGCAAGATATATATTGTTATAATGAAATTGTTGTATAATGTATAAACTGTTCTCATAAAGTTTTGTATATGTATGCCTCATGGGCTTTTAAGCCCAATGGTTCTGAATGAACTATGAATCTTGAAAACTTTATAAAGCTCGTGATGCCGTGCACTTGAAAAACAAGCAAATGCGCTGTATGTGTATGAGTCAGAATGGCAACGGTTTGTTGTTCAATTTAAACAATATGTATTTATTTAAGAATACTTAAAGCAATGAAATACAAATAGTATCAAATAGTATTCATACAATCATAGTTGTCGAAAGGAAGTACATGTGTGGTTCAACACTTCATCGAGATTTGTTCTACAATTTTAAAGTTAAGTACAGCAATCTTCAGCTTAAGTACATATAATAAAATTGTGCAATTGTAACTCGAGAAGGAATGCGTTATTCATAACCAAATATTAAGAGACTAAATAACAACTTTTTTGATGATTTCCTCTTTGTTTCTTGATTTGTCAATGTAAAAATGGTATTAAAGCCACACAAGCTTGATGACTGTAACTAGTTATTCCATAAGATAGGATGTGTTAACTCAATGCATTTGCATTTTTCTTTGCAAACTTTTAAAGGCAAACGGTAGGAAAGAAATTTGTACTTTTACAGCCATTTCCATATCCATCACTACATTATTTATCCGTGCATTTATTCCGTGCATTTGATTTTGTCAGGAGATCTGAAATACTATATATCATATTAAAGTACGGGGCGATTCCTTACGGCCTTCACATGGCTAAAACAACACTATTGTGAGGATAAAATAGAATCACTTGATAGTGCAGGCTACCGTCAAAACCTCTAGCAACCACCGACATAAGCAAAATTATACTGGCACAATTTTTATTTTAGAAGCATCCGTAGATCTGCCTTAGCCAAGATATGAATGTGATCTTAACGAGAAGACAATGGGCGAAACATAAAGAAATGGAACTTTGAAAGGTGGTAAAGGGTTCTGAATCCATCCTGCATGTCACAGGGAAAGCTGTCAAATAAATAATTTGAAAAGCCGGCAGATTATAGTACGGATGGTTATCCACTGTTCATGTAAATAAACTGGAACCATCCAACTAAAAAATAAAGTTAAGAAAAAAAAATGAAAATAACGATCAAAGAGAAAAAGTTGTCTCTGTGCCTCCTGTTAAATAATATTCGGTTAACAAGAATTTATAATTATTGAGCAGTTCTTAATTCAACGATGCACTTAATATGCACTCAATACACTTTTTAAAAATCAATGCACATGTTAGAATTAACTTGTTATTCAGTTCTATTGTATAGTTGGTTTATTGTTAAGATGATCCGATTAAGTACTACTTATGTTTTTGACCTTCCTTATTATATAAATATTAACCTACATTCGTGTAATGTTCATATGATAATTAAAGATACGCAATTGTATAACGAAACACTTGTAAACAAAGGAGTGGTTGTTTTATGCCAAAATCACTAAATCTTTTACAATTGAGATCTTAAAAAACGGAAGACAATTAGTTATTTACGTTTTAGAACAAATTCCTGTGAAATACGAAATCTAGTTAATTTAACATAGAAATACTTAGCATATACGAGTATATAGTTTCAAATAATTTAATGACGCAGAAATGATTGACAAAATGATTAGTTTATTTAAGAAACGACTAGGCATGACTATAAGTTTTGTAAAATATGACCTATTTATCGTTTTATCCCTGTTTGTCCGTCTTAACAACTGCCTTCTGTCACTAATTTCGTTTTGATGCATTATTTGAGAATGTAAACACTTCCTTTTAGTTATCGTGGAAACTACAGTTGCCTGGGGACAAAAAGACGTTCAAAGACGTATTATTCGTTAGATATGGCTTATAATGTAATAAGCATTTTATACAAAAGGGTGCGGCTTCTGAAATCTCAACTATTCATTATTAAGTATTTACAAAGGTGTTTCAAAAGGTTTATTAACATAAAAATAGTGCTATCTTAAACACTTACTTTTATGACACAAACTTTTTAGTATGTCAGTTAGATTGTACGTGAGATGTGCTTATTTATATTTACATTTTAGAGTTACTGTAACCTCTTAAGAAAAATCTAAATTTCACTCCTCAAGAAAGCATACTCACAAAAGTAATCCAACTGAGATGATAAAACGCACAGCTTATGTCAAGTCAAGCATTTTAGAAAAGAAAGTAAAAACAAATGAGATATTATCGATACATAAAAACACTGGCTGTATTGATGATTTATATATTTATAGTTTCTATGCTTATGCACTAAAATGCACTTAATTATCTTCAAATCAAAATGGTTTATACATACCTCTATTCAGTAATTTTCCCTTGAGAAGGGTAAGTGAACTTCCTGCCTAGGAGAATCAGACATGCGAAAAATACAAGGTTAAGAGGATGGCAGCACTATTTAGAAATATTTGAGAGTGATTTAGGGAGGTGACCATAAAATGTGACCTAAGTACTCTTGAAAATCTGGATACAATTATATAGAATTTGGATAATTTGTTCATTAAATACTCATGATAATTATATATAGAACATCCAACAATGTAATCTGTGAAAGAGCCAGAAAACTAACCATACTCAGTCCAATTCTGGTGAGTATATTTTTCTGTTTACTTTGCATTTTAACTGATGTAATTTTTTATATATACTTCTTGGTTTGTTTTCAATTTACACTTGTGTAGATATTTTAGCCTTTATTGTGTAGCAATTCTTTAGATCCGAACCAATAAATGACATATTGAGGAAGATTTGGTAAAGTATATACATTTTAAGTATTTGAGTTGTTTTAATTTCCAGATATTGTTTATAAAAGAGGGACAGCAAAATAAATAAGTGAACTTTTCATAAGGGGGAATGATAAGACTTTAGCTCAGTTTGCAGATACCAAACACAATTGATAAAGGACATAACACTTAAACACACTATGACAATGCATAGGTTAACAATTTAACTCTATGAAAACACTTGATACCATCCGGTGTAAATTTAATTTTTTATGGGGAAATTACCGAACACAAAAATAACAATGTATTTCTACTTAATTGGTCATAATAAATGAATATCAACCAATTGGATTGTTTGACAAGTTGAGTATTCATGTATCTAGCGGTTGATTATTGCCGAAAATTTCCCATCGACTTATACATAGTTAAAGTAAAATAGAGAAAAAACAGATCCGATAATAAAACCCCAAAAAAGGACAAAATTGAAAATGGTGCAGACTTTGTTTGATTGAGCATGTTCAACAACCGTCTACTTGAACTTATAATCATGTGCAGTATTCGTTAATGCGTATTTAAGTTAACAAATTGTTTACGGATAACATAGACTTATAGTCTTCACTTTTTTAAGTAAACAGTTTGCATTTATGCGTAGGAATAGATGTAATAATTACATAATTGAATAAATCTAATAATTTATGCTACCAAATCAATGTGTGTAAACTATGCTGCTATATAACGTTTTACTCAAACAAAATAGATGCAACCACAAACGGATCAGGCATGAGAAATGAAATAAAAGTAAAACTGTTTTTGAACGACGGTACATCTGTTTTCTTCTACCTTTAAACACATTATAATTGTTGGAAAAATGGCCATGAATTTGCTTTGCATGAATTGTTTCAAGACGCTAGCTAGATTAATCGGAAACGTCATTGTCTTTCAAGTCCATCCAAAAGCTATGTTATCATATGACTCTATCTTTAGATGTTTTGAAAGTCTATGAGCTTATTCGAAATACATCTTAACCCACTTTCACCTGTTCGTGATACGACATTTAAACATTTCAAGTATTAATACAAAATTAATGATCATAATGGTTAAACTGCAAAAAGTAATGTCGTTTACGTCGGTCGCACACTAATATACATGCTTTGTTTGCTTGCCATATCAATGTTTCCTGAAATTAAATATTCATTTTGTAGAGCTGACAGAACTTCATGTTTGCATTAAGGAGATACTTATATTTCAGTGTTAATGGAATGTCATAAAACGATACGTACATGTATATGTCTTAAAAATGGATGAAGTCGGAAGTCGGAATACTTAATGCAATGTGAAATTGGCCGTATAATTATAGTATAGCTCTTTCTAAAACACTTCCGTATCACTACGTATAAAATTGATTCATCGAGTTCCTTATTGTTCATAAGTTCAGGTCTTTACTACGTGGAATTCAAACCCGTGAATTAGATGATGTGATATATTTTTATTAAAGAAGGTAAAATTTATTTTATTTAATATGTAATAAATATTTGAGTTTAAGTTTGCATATTAAATGTTTGCTTTCGACAATTAATGCACATTTGCTGGTTGATGTAACTTAATAATTAGAACTGTTTTCTACATATTACATAAATTAAATGATATTGAAAAATAATAATTTTTAAATTCAAGTTATATCATTTTAATCCACATTCTACGAAAACATTAAATGTTTTATACTTGTGCACAACAAATATGTTAGATTAGACAAAGTTAAACTTTTATTGTACATAATTCAATTTACATTTTTATGATGGCTTTGATAATAGAAATTCACAAATATTTAAACGCACGTACAAAAGTTTTCAATCAGATGTTCACTTTATTAAAGTATTGTTCTTTACAAGTTTTAAGGGGAATATAAATATACTTGTGAGCTTAGTTATCGTATCATAAACAGGCTGAAATATATCGTACCAGCAGCACTTAAACTTGTGGCACTTAAAATTCCTTCCTTTTTATCTTTTTTTGTTCTAATTTTGTAGTATCAGTATTCCTGTATTTGCCAGCTGTTTACATTTGTCTATGACAGTTTCTTTGTAAAACATGGGCAAACTAATCTGATATACCCTTTCAACATTCAATTTCATTTTGTTTTATGTTCAGACTACACGTTTTTCTTCTTGGTACACATCGTTTTGCGAATGTTTCTTAATTCAAACATCTACCAATTTATTGTCAAATATGAAATTCTGCCGAAGCCGGTTGTAAGTTGACACATTAAATGGTAATTTCATGTGAATGAATAATAATGTATTCTACAATTTGATAAATATGCGTTTTCAAGTCAACTGTATTTGTTTTGGTTTGTTTGTTTTGGGTTTTTACGTCACATCGACACAGTATAGGTCATATCGCGACGTTCCAGCTTTACTGGTGGAGGAAGACCTCAGATGCCATTCCGTGCATTATTTCAGGCACGTCCTATTTATTTAAATTGATACTGATATTAAATAAATGAGAACAAAAAGGAGAAGTTTTAAGTCATTAATTAATTGAATATTGGACCAGGGTATTTTGGCGTAATCTTTGAAATATTTTAATTGCTAAAATAGTATGATGTATGCAAAAAAGAAGTCGTATTTGAACTATTTCTTTTACGAATTTTCGAATTCCTGCTATAGATAAAATATATTAGAATCTTTTTCATTTAACACAAAATGGTTAAGTTCCTAATTGTTACTCATCATTACACGATATGATTTTATATCTTTTTAAAGAATGTTCAAATACTTTTAACTAGAATGCTGCTACTGGTCTTACAATTATTGGTGTGGTTTGCGTATATCGAGGATGTAGGTGAGTAATTAAATTTAGCCTGTATTGTAGTCGTAAAATATAGAATCAAACTACTATTGTTTCTGTACAAGTCATATTAAGTTCAAGTTATTTTTCTTCTTTTCGAATCTTAATTCCAATTCTAAAAAGTATATCGTTAAACGGTTTTGACTTTTATTAAACGGTTGTCACGAGGAGTGCCTTTGTACACTAAACAATGTAATGACGACTGTTAGTGGTGTGCAAAGTCCATAACTTTGTTACATTTTTGCGACTAACATTTTAGGAATCCAAACTAGACCTTGCTTATTATATATGCAGTAGATTTTGTCCAATATCGGTGCTAAGTCAATCTTGTTCGTGTGATGGTTTAAGAGATAATTGTTTGAATTTATGTTAACAATAGTGCCAGCTTAGTTAACCGAACCAGACACTTTATATAGTTACAAAATGTATTCAAACCACTTGCCCCTCACTAGGTTCGTACTACAAGAGGTGTTCAATTTATTACAAAACACAATCATGACACGTTATAAGATCGTATAGCTTATAAAAACTTGTGCAAAGCGATTAATTGATGTAAAGTAGTGTATTATACATATACCCATCTCATTTGAATTGAGATTTCAATATGTGTACCCAAAAATATATGATTAAGTTGAGGGGATTATTTGAAGACTTTTTAAGCAAAAAATCCTACATAAACATTGTGAAATAAGTAATTACAACAGATGGCAGATACTGTTTTGTCTGCTTCTGTGCATCGCATTTAACATGGTTAATGTGCAATTCGAAATAACATACGCAAAACTGGTACAAATGGATCTTTTACCAAACATCGGACAGCAGCTACTGCTGACGTCGTATGTAAAATCTTCAACTAGGCATGGTCGACAGAGTAACGACAGAAATTCTAAAAGCAAAACTCAGGGAAAAGTGCCGCTTTCATAGGCTTTATGAGGCCCAGATTTTTTAACGACTTGCTTGATCATGTTGTCTATACCTCCGTCTTAACTGTGGCAAATTGATAAACGTTGTCACCACAATTTAGCCTATATTTGGTATAGGCGGTAGTTACGATCAACGGCATGTTTGCTACGTTCGACCTAATTAGACAGACGTGGACAATCTGGAGTTTGCATTTGCACATGGGTTTATGGTTTTGGTCGTGATTAGTTACTACGGCAAGATACCTCTACTTTCTATCAATATGGGGGTAAAAGTCAATGCAAAATATTACATAGACAAAGTTCTTCAGCCACTTCTCAAAAAGATGTTCCGCGACTTATTCCTGGAAGAGAGAATGATATATGATTTCATCAACGCGCCTCTTGTCATACCGCTCAGATGACCATTACCTTTCTCAACAAAGGTAAAGTGAATTACATTACACCTGAAAAATGGATGTCAAATGGATGGCAGCTCCCATGGCCTCTGGTATCTTGGGTACACTAAAGAAACGCAATATTTATACAATGTCCGGTCTTAAAAATGATATCAAAGACAAAAAGAGCAAATTAGAACAGTCATGCATAAAAGGGAATTTTGAGCTTGGGCAAAAAGGTATTGAATGATTAACTATTGCCATGGATCCCAGATTGAGCATCTTTTGCAATTAAACATATCCGAGTAAATAATTAGACAGGTTTGAAAACTTAACTCTTACATGATAAGGTTAGCTTTTGAAAAAGCTAGTACCGACTCGATTTGTCATTTCTATATCATGTGGTGTGTTTACATTTCCAACTGACAGCTCTCTTTGTTTAAGAACAACATTGATACTGATAGAATTAAGAGAGGAATATTCCATTCATAACGAAGGAGCAATTGGTCCCGAAGCGGTCACCTAAAACTAGATATATCAAGATGTATCCACATGGAAAGAATAAAATCTCTATGTATATGCATTTTCACTTTATGACCCGTTGATTGTTTTGGTATATCAGATTCCAGTGACCCTGACCGTTTGACCTGAAATAAGTGTGGTCAAGGTTTCACACAGTCATATGAAGTTTATAATAATTGTTATAGAATAATAAGTATTGGAATGAGCGACAATAAACAATATTCCTATACAAGCACTTATATAAATCAAATACACCATTTGGTGGGACATCAGGCTTTCCTGCCAAGTGCATCATGTAAACTTCCATATGCATGGTTTGTTTGTATATAATGCATATTTGAAGCGTAATTATCCTCAGAAATATTATTATCAGTGTTTTCGTCCCTTGCAAAATGATTTACAACTATTGCTTGAAAGAACAGAAGAATGTCGGAGCTGTTAATTAACCAAACGAAAAGGCAGGAGAAATAAAAAAAATCGGTGTAAATATGATCAATTAATTTAAAAAAAGACATCATGAAAACTTACATGTTTTATCATCATAATATCTTTCGCTTGAAGCAATACTTGCCGCTTTTTAAAAATGGCGTTAAAATTTAAGGTTTTTAGTTGCTATATAAGATTGTATTTAATTGGCCAAAACAATTTCGGAGTCCAGCTCGGCCAAGTAAATCATATGAAAATCTGGAAGCCAAACTCCGATTTAAATAATGTATTTGCAGTTTTATGTTGTTTTTTTTTATTGTTTCTGCAATAAAATCCTGACGAAATACCAACGCGCCGGCGTTGATTGATTACCTCTCGTATACCAGAGATTTTGGATCCTTTCGTGTGAAGTACTATCAGGCTAGCTTACGGAATGACTGTAAGTTGTTCTACTCAGGTGCCCGCCGCTAGTGCCTGGATATTGCAAGATGAGGCACCTGAGCTCTTCCTGCACCAGTTAAACAGAACAATCACTACATGACGTCTACTATTTTGGAACATTCAAATAACACAAAGTTTGAGTTAAAATGCGAAGGAATACATGTACGAACGTCGCAAGGCAAAACATTTTAACGGTACACCGTTAATTATACTACTATTATGCAGAAAATGTTTAATACCTTTTTCGTATTCAGTGCCAATAATAAAAATAATAAATGATAAAATATGCTGAGCTTCCATGGAGGGTAGAAGAAATTTTCCTGACATCATTTGATTTATTCACGTCATATCTGACGTCATAACGCAATATTTGACGTCAAATGGCGTGCCAGCATTCATTTATTAAGCTGTGCATATATCGTATAATAATGCATATCACTGTCATAACTGTTCTATAGGGGAATAATTTAAGCGTGTTAGAATATACTGTGACGGTGAAAGTATCACAACGGAATTTCATTGTCATTACATGTCCGTAATAACGACCGACAATGTTATTTAGAAATGAATAAAATTTGGAAAGTTTAGAAAAATCATAGTAACTTTTATCTCATTTGAAAGCATTTGCGAACTTTTTTTTATTAGTTTGCCCAGAAAATGTTGGTTTTCTTTACTAACCATCAGTAAAGATCTTAAATAAGACTAAATTTGCAATAGGCTTCTAAGATTAAAACAGAAAGAAAGCTAATTTTAATTCATTAAGGTACAAAATTATGATCTTTACATAAAGAAACTATAGTTGACTCAATTTAGTTTGGATTCCGGAAATGTTTGTGGAAAACTGACTTAATTATGAATATTCTACGGATCAGCAGTCGCCATTATTCGGTATGAATAGACAAAGTCACGTGATTCCCTCCTACGTTTTTATCGTATCTTTTATATTATGAACAGTTAAACACGATTACGTTAGTAACGTTTATAATTTAATCATAATCTTTATAAATAGAAATTGTTCTGCATGCAATGATTGTGGTCAGTTGAATATGTCAATAAACACACCTTCTCCCATTTCCTTTGTTAATCAGTGATGGGATGTAGACCACACAGTTTCCCACACTGTCCTGGATGGGGCAGCTGTTCAGAGCCATGTGGAGGAGGAAGGCGGGGACGGACTTGTCAATCATGTGTTTTTAGGATTAACAGATATTTCGAGGAGGACTGTAACCAGCATTGCTACAACGGCGGATGGTACGGTTCTGGAGGATGTAATTGTCCTTCGTGGAGATCTGGAAGGTGTTGTCAATGTATGAACAAGACAAAGACCTTTTAAATGATAAGATAAAAAAGAACGTCCAAGTATTTACATTTAATATTTATAAAAAAGTATGTTTCCATATTATTGGCGTCTTATTATAACAAATGTATATGGTTCATTAAATGAACTGCTGTATTGTCGCGAGTGCGGGATCCTTAGGCTATGTTCCGCAATTATCATGTTATTTTGCTGTAAGTAATGAACCGAGGGATAGCCGCTTGTTTTTTGTATTGTTGATTTTGTTGTTGTTGTTCATGTATTGTTTAACTCTCTATCTTAATAAATACATTTTCTTGATTTTTATAACGTTAAATCATAATTGGTTAAACTCTGTTTTCACTAGCATAATCTTAAAAAGTCAATGTAATTTAGACTACACTGATTTGTTCACCATTTTTTTGCTTTTGAAACAAACAAAATATATCCTTACTTATTTAGATTGTAGACACATTTATATAGCCCACTGTAAATCTGGACAGAAGAGATGTGGAGGATCTCCTGACAGTATTGAATGTACAGAATGTGAAGATGGTTACTACGGTGCTGGATATGGAAATGGCTGTAAAGGTTCAGATTTCTTTCCTACTGTTAGCATTCAAAAGTTTACAACAAAATGAAAGTTCATTGAAAGTTCATGTCCAGTTTATCTTGATGTATGGATTAATAAGTTTAAAAACCAAATGTTGTTTTCTTTTTACATTAATTTAATAAAATTTGACAAATCGAGAAACAAAGAGAAAGTCATCGAAAAAGTATTTTCAACATAAATTTGATATAACGATTTACGCTTTCCTTCTATGCACACTTTAAGTATATGAACTCAAGTTGAAGATTTCAGTACTTAATTTTAAATCTATTAAAGATATCGATGAAGTGATAAGACATAGCATATTTTTATGTAAAGATGTTCTGTGAAACATTCGCATAAAATAAATATGGTTGGACCACACATGTCCCGACAACATTGCTACTATTTCATAAATGTTGTTGGTATTTCCTTGCGTTATTTAAAGACACCTTCAAATTTGTTATAAAGGCAATTAAGGTTAATTGATACAAGATAAGAGGTGTTGTAACCGATTTAGTTGTTGTAATGATATTGTTTATTTGCCGTTTATTGTAACAATAAAAAAACTCGTGATATAAGTAAAATGTGCAAAAGTCAATAAAGAATGTCGTTTACCCGGACGGCTTTAATTACTAAAATAATTACGACTGTGGTTCATGTAACGTGAATTGTTTCAATGTTATCTTTTTATATAATAATACTTGTACGTGTGTTTATTTAAATGACTACAAATAGATGATGCAGTAAAAAATTAAAAAAAATTTTTTTATTAATTCATTGTTTAAAATAAAGTATATCACATAATAAACATATAAATATATTTTTTGTTGAACACGTTTGCAATAGAACTCAAACAATTGCAATATGCATGGATACAGATTAGCACAGTGAACCGTTAATACTCATATGAAAACAATGTGATAATAATTCTTAATGACGTATTCAACGAACAAATGTACCAACAAACAATTATAACGACGTATTTATCATTCGAACGATGTAAGCTGGAAAACTTTTAGGCCTATGTCCTACGTAACAATAGTTCAACCTCGGTTGGCTCGAACTACCGATCTGTCGAACAAATTTGCATAGGCCCTCCGAGTTCGAGCGAACGAAGTTTGACTGTATATGATATTTTGTAAGCTTCTTAGTCAATAATTTTAAGTTTGGTTATGGTTGTTGTGTAAACACAAACTTACTAATTAGATAAAAGAAACTACAACATGTATATATTCGCGTTCAAAATACATATGGAACCGTTCGTATTATTTTGTGCTTGCGTTCCTCGTGCACGGTATGGTAGTTATCGTACAAGCGCATTTTTGTTTTGATGAAAAACGTTCAACATTCTAATTATGAGATTTAAATTATGCTGAAAAACCGTCCGAGTTACACGAGCCGGTGTCGTTAACTATCACATGCAAGGTAATATTACTGTTTGGTTTTTGTTTTATTTTTATTTCTTTCAAACAAACGCATGTAAAGTTTGCAAATGCAATCATCATCATTTTCAAAATCTAATCATCAACCCACTTATTATTATTAATAATCATCATCGCTCACTATCATCATTTGCATCGTCAATGTCACCATTTTTGTGATAGTATGGCTTATATACTTTCAAGTACATGCATTTTGGAGCTACAATTTTAACTTTCATACAAATAAAGTGCACATTGCCTTTCCATTAAAAGTGTCAGTCAGTGGGTGGAGTAATATGCAAACAGGGAAAAAATATGATGGAACTGTTGGGCAAATAAATTGTACAAATTAGCGTGTTGCGAATAAGCTTGCTTTGACATCTGGCACGTGTAACAAATTGACATTATTTTTTTCTTTTAAGTCATTAAATGTTTAACAAATACTTCAGTTAATTTTCTTTTTTGGAAATCCGAGTATTTTCTTTCTATTGTTAGAATAAAAGCTAGGACTTAAATGTTGTTAAAAATGGTATTAAGAAAACGATTTCAGTGCCTTCAGAGCTTTGATTAACACTTTTAAGCCTAATTATCAGTCCGCTGATAATCAAGATTAATTTTGAAAAATACAGAATCCTATGTTAATTTATCATCTTACACAATTGCTTTGAGTTTCTTGCAATTTCCAGCGCGATAACGTTATCATAGAAGGAATAGGTCTGCATAGTACAGATCAGGGTGTTTTTCTGTTAAACGGACTGTTTGTTTTTCACATTTGAATTAGCGTGGTTTAATAGTTTTTATGGAAACTTCATTTTTCCAGACGTTTAAACTTAAAACAATTAAAGCCTTGTTCACAAATTCCATATCTGCTGTTTTAACCAACTGTTAACATACTTGTTTATCTGAAAGTTTTTATATCTTACCATTGGTTACAAATGATGGTCAAAAGCGATATTTATTCAACTTCGCCGAGTATTTTGGATTGTTGTTTCATTCAGTTGTAAATATTTACACGAATGTTTAGCATGCGCCGTAGTTCTCCTCATTATTGAGGATGATAGTAATATTTCACCTCATTGTATTTACCGTTATACATTTTACATCCACCAATGTCGAAGCAAGTTGCTCCGTGGGTGTAAGTAAACATGTAACTGTAACTGGGAACCCTTTGTGTCATGGTCGTACTGTAGCAGGAATTGTGGTTGGGGAACAAAAACGAGATCTATTTTGTAAAAAGCGGAAAGAGACTATTATAATTGTTTAAGAGATTGCGGTCATGACAGGGACTATGGCAGTAAATACGCACAAAGCACGCAAAATTGCAACAACAAAAAAATTATAACGGTGTTTACTCCTATTGAAATAATTGGTGTAGATGTAATGACGAATTCTATTGAACGTGTTGTGAAAATATTACACAAATAGGTCATTGTTTTAAACAACCTCGTTTCCTTTAAATTTAATTTGGAATTGTATGAAATTCATTAAATCAATCTTTATAAACTAGAAATGAAATAATTTAAATAAATTCTTTAAATGAATACAGATTTTCTAAACAAATCCCTTCGAATCACTATTAAAATCGAAAAGTCTTAAAATTACAACAAAAAATTCTACGCCAGATTTAGCAAATTGAACACATAGTTTAAGGCGCTTTATTTTTCTATCACTTAAATCTTTGTTTTACTTTTGGCTAGATCAGTGGAAAATCTCCCCCCCCCCCTTATAAAAAACAAACAAAAAACAAAAAATAAAATAAACAAAACAACATAATAAAGCATCCACATTGCAAGTCATCATCACCATGAACATCATCTACAACCATGTCACGATCATGATCATCATACTTGCAATCATTATTTTCATGATCATTTATCGTCTTTATCATCATCTAAATCATCAACAACAATAACAAAATAATTATAATAATTATTATTATTATCATCTCTACCATCATTTTCAACATCATCATCAGTGTAACGTGTCCGAGCGTCTGTCTTATAATTTAGGTAGCGTTTGAAATATGCAAAATTATAGCTTTGACTATTATAATATATATATATAATTTTTCTCAGGCTACTTTGCCTTATGATTGGTAATAAATGATTCTCAAATGATTTAAATAACAGTAAAATCAATGGGAATTAATAAAGATACGATATTTCAATATAGCTCAAACAATTTACTTATCAAGTCAATGTCCTCTATTTATAACACAACCAATGGGAAATACTATATCACTCCTATGGTTAGCTTTCTATAAATGTTTCCTAATAATTTTACACATCAACCTATAAGAACTACTTTACATTCTATATGTTCAGCCTTTCATTAATCTCACCAGCAACCCGTACAACTAAAATATAACTAAGATTAAACCCTGAACACAAAGCGCAATGCTTTAATGTTAAGATAGTATCAGAACGCAATGCTCTAAATATCTGAGTCAATCTCATTATGTTGTATTTACGGCACAAAGTCCCCAATATTATATTAATTAGCTGATAATTAATACGACCTTCCTAGACGATGTCTCAGCTGCAACTCCCAATTTTTTTTTTAATGCGTTTATTTAAGGTCGCCTCCGGAAAGCCCATATGGGCGACCGTACACTCAAGACTGGCCATCCTAGAGCGTCCCGCCGAGATTCTTTCGTCGATTTTTTCCAGCTTTTATTGGTGGAGGAAGAACCCAGGTGCCCCTCCGAGCATTATTTCAGACACGAGCGGGCACCTGGGTAGAACCACCGACCTTCCGTAAGCCAGCTGGATGGCTTCCTAACATGAAAGATTTCGACCCGAGGATCGAACCTACAGCGGTGAGGGACCTGTGATCTCAAGTCAGCGACCTTAACCACTCGGCCACGGAGGCCCCTAGGCTCCAAAAATCTGCCTGCGTCTCTGCTTTTATATTAATGCAAGAACCACGTGATCTCTGAAAACCAATGAAAACAATCTACATACCTTATGTATTCTGATTGGCTGGCTAAGAACTATTCTTGCCCCAAGAGCGTCTAAAAGTTTCATGATTAACTTGCTTGACAAGTGTCTAAAAATCTATTACTTATAAACAATAATCATATTTATATTAACTTCCTTAAATAACTAATTCTAAAGTCTTAACGAGATCTAAAACATAAACAAATCATAATATATCAATACTATTAACCTACGTTTCAGATACGTTTCTTTTTTTAACCATACAAATAGGGTTTCTAAAACAAAGGGGAATAGCAATGTAAATGAATAAAGGTATCAGGCTTTTTCGTCACATTAGCTTCATAAATATCCGAATCATCAGCTTAATTATCAACATCATTTCATATCATTTTCTTCAGCATCTCCGTCATAAATAAACTCATCATCATCATTACTCCATTCACCATCATGATATCAATCATCATCGATATAATTATTATCATGATCATCATCATTATTATAAATATCATCATTATCATCTGCATCATGATAATCATCATCCTTATCAAAGTCATCATCATCCAAAACCTCATACCTGTAATCCCATCATTATCATCTTTGTTTAAAGTAACAACATCATCATCTCAATCACAACCACCACTACCATCATCAACAAAATCAGATTTATAAAGCGTATTTAAATTTTGATCCCTATTGTCCTGAACGTGAACAAAACAACGGTGTATATCTACGATTATGATATAAAATACTGTATCATGTTGGGGAGGGGGGGGGGAATTACTTACTACATGTGTTGCATGTTATAAATGTCTACTTAACATATAGTAATATTTCGATATTTCACTACATTTTCAATCTTGTTATAGCGTGGATGTTATTGCGTGGAGTTTTATTCTTTTGTGAAACATTTTTTAACATCAAATATTGAACATATTCCTGACATCATATAACGTATTATGGCCTAAATTTATTGTGAAGTGTTATAACTTAGTTTAAACCTTTGAAGATGATTCTCAAATCCAACGCCAAACCAATTGTCAAGACGATTAACTTGACATAAGTGTGTTTAGAGGTTTCAATAAAATGCTTCATTGATTGAAGAGTTTGGAAGGGCCATTTAGGTATAAATTTAATCAAGGGCTTGGATATAGTACATTATCTTGTTAAATATTAAAAAGTCAGATAAATTAATCACTAGTATAATATTTTCCAGAGTGTTCCCATATTTATCAGTGTAGAAGAAGAAGATGTACTTCATATTCGAACACAAAGTGCATTGAGTGCTACAATAATAAGATATTCTACAAGACTACCAACGGAGGCCGCCAGTGTGAACGTAAGTTGTTTGACAAACATTCTTTTTAATGTTTGATTGTCACTTGATAAACTTATAAGGGGAAAATATCTATATGATATTAAAATCAACATGCAGATCCAGTTAAAATAATCAAGACTAAGGCTTTAGTTTTTGCTAGCTAACTTCAAGTTTAATTGTGGATTTTAAAAACTAAAGTTAAAATTTGGATTATATAGAGGATATTTGTTTGTTTGTGTGTAAGATGAAATTTTATTTCATCGAGTGGGCTTTAAAAACAGTATTCTCACGAGTGGCGTAGCCACGAGTGAGAATACTGTTTTTAAAGTTCACGAGATGAAATAAAATTACATCTTACACAACAACAGACAAGTTTTCTTTTTATTTTATGCTTTAAAACAAGTTAAAACGAAATTTCCATAATTTTAACGTTAATATTAAAATCTGTTTCCCCCATTGAGAGCCCCATTTAGAGGGAATTTCTCATTAAAAACAAGAAGTCTTGAGCTGAAAAATAAGTCCGCCAATCAAGGTTAAATGACGGTGATATTTATTAATTTTATTAAAAAAATATGAATGATCGCTTGTTTTAATAATAAAAACAAACGATTCTTGTAGGAGAAAAAGTCCAACCATCAATCCATATTTCTGTTACTTACTGCGAATTTATATTAGACCTGGCTTTGTAAAATGTAAGCGGCAGCCATTTTTTAAAGTTGTGTATTTCATGGGAGGAAAATAATTGTGTAAGATTCAGAAGGATATAATTTGGATTTGTTAGTCATACACCTTTTTAAAAGAAAGAAAACTTATTTGAGGATTGTAACAGACAAAAAATAAGTGTTGACAGAAGTGAAAACATTCAGAAAAGGAGCTAGGAAAATGGAAAACTTGGAAGCTTGCTAAGGCATTGTAAGGAACGCTGGGTTGTTTTACTTATTTTACGAGTGATGGCTGTCAATGCTTTTCAATTTTTCATAAAGCATACGGCAGTTATTGCTTGTAGGATACTTTAATATGCCCAAATGTCATCAAGAACAGTTTAGCATGGGGAAGGAATATATTTTTCAGACTGTAAAAACGAAACAAAAAAAATTAGAGACGAAATTTTGTGATTGGAATTTGAAGGAATAGAAGTAAGTTTTCTCTCTTTATTTCTTTTGACATTTAAGTTATTTATCTATTTCAGCTTTGCTATTTTTTTAACAGCCTGATATTGTCAGAATTGTCAGTAAAAATTAAATTGAGGTACCACATGGGGAAAATCTTAAAAAAAGTAGTTTCGTCATTGAAAAAAGTGAAATTATATTTTGATAATTTTCACTGTGAAATTATCAAATATAATTTTCACGGATAAATCAGTAATCCACTGAAAAGCATAAAATAAATATAATATATCAAGTTAGGGATAGCTATGATTAGTTTAAATATTCGTTCATTTAATACATCTGACGTTTAAAAGAATAACTAGTCCTAATTAGTAGCCCAGTTTGTGTGAAACGTTTTGCAACGTCGGTAATTTTTCAGGATAAGAAAAAACGTAGTGAGCGAAAGATATGATATTTTGCACAAACGTTATTACTTACATCAGTTGGAATATAAATCTCGAAATATTATTTCAAGTCCCGTCATGTTTAGAAATGGGGACTTGTGGAATATGCATCACTGGTGTAATAAATTATAGTAAATAAAGTCTACACATATACGGATGTTTAACTGCTTTTTTTCCAACTAACACTAACCAGTCTTCTCTTAACAGTTTTTGTAATGATGTACTTAGTAACTATGATTTTACATCTATCTTTTTCAAAATAGATTCATTTCACTTTTAAGATCGGGAACGTACAATTTAAAGTATCTTGAATTCTGGCTTCAGATTTTATGAAGAATCTTTCATTACACTTGTTAACATAGTCAGAAACGTAATCTTTGAATCTGAGAGATTTTTATCTGATGATGTCTCAGAAATAATTGACATGATTCGGCAAACAATACATATATACAAAATGTACATATAGGCAGAAATAAAACTGGTCAACATTATTTCTTTAAACTTGGCATGTTGTTAGAATATGATGACAGAAATATTTCAAGCGAAAAAACTTGGGTGTCACCGATTTGATTTCTTACTTGAATCAGAATCATTAACTAAGTTGAGGTCATGCCAAGAGCAGAACGCTTATACATACAAAATCTTTTTCGTTATTTCTGGGTTATTTTTCTTTTTTAATAGTGGATAACAACACATAAAACATGCAATTCCATGAATTGTTTCTGTTTTTCATTTGATAAAGAGACTTAAATTCTCTAAATATATGCCATATTGTAAGAAAAAATAAGTTCAGAAAAGAGGGGGTAAAACAGTGCGCTATTTATTCGTACTTGAAATGACACAAATCGCAGTGAGCTAGTTGAAAATAAGAAAAATAAAAAGGTATTGTTTACCTTTACCGTAAGGTATCAGCCCTTGAATGAAGCAAAGATTTGCCCATTTAGGGGCAGATAACTCAAGCACGAAAATAGCGATTCTCAATTATTTGGCTTAAAATGTTTCTGTTTTTATATTCTAAACAACATGCCAGGTTTCAAGAAATTCTGTTGAACATTTTAAATTTTGCTATTTGTCTGTATGTAAACCCCTAAAAACGTCTTGAGCAAAACCACTGACATATTTTGTTACCAGATATATAATGGATCTTTAAAAACAAGAACTCGGAAGAAAATTAATTCATATTCATTTGAGTCAACATTATTGTTGTTGTTCTTTTTTAACTGTTTCCAAAATACATTTCATTTTTTTTAATTTTGTGTTGCTCTTATGCACTTATGTGGCTGTAAGTGCACATGAATTTATAAGTGTTTACGAGTAATATAATTACCTAATTAAATTGAATTATTGAAATGTGCAAACTTCCCTGCTTTTATGTAGTTTTCCAC
>NW_026862426.1:0-115110 GCF_026571515.1 Ruditapes philippinarum | reverse complement strand
CCTTAAGTTTGTCTTGTCTTGCTCGTCGGCCCCTTGTAGGTGATTTTCTTGTTTGCTGCTGTCTCCTTTAAGAGCAGTCGAGGTACTTTTGTTATGGTCATGTGGGTTTACTTTTATATGTTTCTACATGAATTTTAAGTGTTTTAAACTTATTTAACCTTTGTAACCAAATAACAACTGTTAGAATTCACTTGCGGGGGGATTCATTTTATTTAACTGTCTCGTTTATAGGAACATGGTGGGCTAAGAGCGAGGTTTGGTGCACCATTAACCGGTTTAAAACTCCCCAGTAGTCATTATTATGCGCTGACCGTTCCCAGGCGGCGCCCCTTGTGGTTCCTCAGATGTATGTCTATGTTGTTTTATACTGTTTTGGTGACACTTTTGCTGTGCCTCTGTTGTTTCTCGTCTACGGTAAGTACTTCCTTGTCCCTGGTTTAATATTTTATTTTATTCCCCCCCCCCTTCCCGTGTCTCATGTCCTTCCCCTGTGCCTTTTGACATTGTGGGCCTTTATATTAAATCATTTATTTGTTTTCGTTTTATTCCCTTTATAAGTTACTTATTATGTATTATGATGTAGTGGTTTGCCTGCCCGTAACTCTGCCTTGTGCCCTGTCTCTGTTTTCTTTGGGGTCTCCTGGCTTTTGCCGCTGGCGCTTGTTGCTGGGTCGGGTGGGGGCTGCGTTCATTGAATGCCGCATTTCCTTGTCGATCTTGTTTATCATATTTTTCGGTAGGCACCGTCTGGGGCTGTGGCTGATGCTCATAAATGCGACGTTTTAGCTCGTCCCATAAGTGTTCAATAGGCGTCATATCTGGCCAGTCTAGCACATTGATGTGGTTCCGAGCAAGAAAGTTTTGAGTCAAACGTGCTGTGTGCGGGCGAGCGTTATCCTGTTTGAAGTGTCCCATGTCCTGAAAATGACGGTTCATGTACGGTAACGACAAACAGATGCTAGAACATCATTGACATGAGTCTGAGCATTGACATTACGGTCGAAACACTACAAGATCTGTTCTTCCCAAACTGTGACATCCCTGCCCATATGTGAATGGGCCACCAACCCCAACGAGTTAAAAGTCTGAATACGGTTCGGCAATAACGCTCGTTCCTGCGCCTGCCAAACACGTGCACGACCATCGGCTCTGCTCAGCACTATTTTAGTTTCGTCAGAGAAAAGTACCTCTGCTCCAGAATCTACGGGATCATTCTTATGTGCACTCTAGCCCACCGTAGTCGATCCCGTTTGTGACGTGCAGTGAGGCGTGATGCCTTGAGGGGTCTCCTACATCCTCAAACCGCAACTTCCTTTGAGGGGTCTCCTACACCTCAAACCAACTTCCTTTAAGCCGATTTCGAACTGTGTTAGCGTGTATACGCGCCTGAAAAGTAACGTAAACGCAACGTCTAAAAAAAGGGCAAACCTCATCAAAATGTGAACCGCTCAAAATTTGATAAGAGGAAGAATTTCGGAAAGATAGCAATATTTTCACCTACCCATGAGTACCTATTGTTCGTCTAGCTGTAGAGGACGCCGCTTCGAATCGATACGATAGGTGGGCCCACTCGAATATTCTCATCCTGTCTCCTAGTGGGTTAAATTCGTGGTCGACGGATTTTGGTAAGTCTTTGAACACTGCTAGAGGCATTGTTACCTATTCTGTGGACGAGTGTAGTGCTAACATGGACAATTAAATTCGCCGTGCAAACGTCAATCTTCGAAACAGCAGCTTCAAGTAAACCAATTGCTTGATTCCGCAAATGTTCAGCAAGGCGCGGCATGGTTATAAAGTACTGACAGTTCAAATAAACTTGTGGACGTGGACGGTAACTTGCACTTTCCAGTACCGTCCATGAACAGGCTCAATCAAACCGAGCCTGCAACATTTTCAATTTTGCCGTGTTGGGCTTTCTTTAGGGATTCTGTATTTATCTATATTATGATCACATCCGTGTTATTTGTGCCGTGTGGCGGCTGTAGAAAGTCTCCCCGTACATTTAATCAATGATGTTATATTTTCGATCCTTGAAGATCGTTCAGCACGACATTATTGTTGTGCTTGTGGTATTTTTGAGTTTCAACTTTTTTTGGCACTTTCTAGTTGGGTGGTTCAATATTCCTACTTGAATAATGTTGAATCACCCTTAGGATATGTTGCCTGCTTTTTAAATTTGTCTTTTGACGTCCTATCTGTGATACGCAGGCTTCATAACCTCAGATCCCCTTTAAAAATTCCATTTATTTAGTTCCGCCCCATTGTTTTCTCGTTTAGGGCACACGCATTTTTTTACTTGGGGACCATATGCCGCTTTTCATGGAATGGCACTCCCGTGTCACATTGAAGGTTCCATGATAACCGCCATATGAACACATCTGCGGATGTTTCAAAATTCTAAATTTACCAGTTCATGTTAAAATGTTGAATTCTGCTTAAGCCGGTGCTAGGGGCGTGGACGCGTAACTTGCACTTTCCAGTACCGTCCATGAACAGGCTCAATCAAACCGAGCCTGCAACATTTTCAATTTTGGCCGTGTTTGGGCTTTCTTAAGGGATTCTGTATTTATCTATATTGTTTTTCATGTGTACCGATTCATCACTACACGGCTACATGTATAGAATAGATAAATACAGAATCCCTAAAGAAAGCCCAACACGGCAAAATTGAAAATGTTGCAGGCTCGGTTTGATTGAGCCTGTTCATGGACGGTACTGGAAAGTGCAACTATCGGTAAACTATAGAGCACGGTGTGCACGTGGAAATGTGGTTTTGAACGCCGCCTTTCCTTGTTGATCTTGTTTATCATATTTTGTACAGTTTGCCGTTAAACTGCATTGAGGGAGGTTAAAAATAATGCCGTTTTGTACTCAAGTTAACAATAAAATGTCATTGAGAATATTAAAGGGAAAATTGTTTGTCCAAATTTAGTTTAAAATATGATGAACAAGATCAACAAGAAAAGGCGGCGTTCAATGAACGCAACCCCCCACATGACCAAGCAACAAGAACCCAATGGCAAGGAGCCCAGGCGGACCCCAAACATAAAAAGGACAGGGCAAAGACACATTAATCATTAAATGATAAATAATTTGTAACTGATTAGGAATTCAAAGAAAATAATAATAGGCCCACAAAGGGAAGGGGACAGGAGACTGGGGGAGGGGGGGGGGTTAATCAAAGAAATAAAAAACTAAGGCAATGGGGAAGATACTTACGCGTAGACGAGGAAAAACATACAAGGACACAACAAGGGACACAAACAAAAGTGTCACAAAAACCAGTATGAAACAACATAGACATACATCTAGGAACACAGTGGGGCGCCGGCCTTGCGAACGGTCAGCAGCATAATAATGACTGCTGGGGAGTTTAAACCGGTTAATGGTGCACCAAACCTCGCTCTTAGCCCCACCAGGGTAAACCTAAAAAATTAAAAATGAAAAAGTTTCGTTTCTTTTTGTACTGAGTGTAAATATTTGTACATGTGGTAAGTACAAAGCGCGGCGAAGACGAATTCGCTTTGATTTTCTTGTATTTGGCATTTTTTCAATTTGGGTGGTTCCAGTATTCCTAATTGAATACTGTAAAATCACCCTTAGGATATGTTGCCTGCTTTTTAAATTTGTCTTTTGACGTCTTATCTGTAATATGCAGGCTTCATAACCTCAGATCCCCTTTCAAAATTCCATTTTATTTAGTTCCGCCTATTGTTTTCTCGTTTAGGGCAAAAGAATTCTTTTACTTGGGGACCATACGCCGCTTTTCATGGAATGGCACTACTGTGTAACATTGAATGTTCCATGATGACCGCCGTATGAACACATCTGCGGATGTTTCTAAATTCAAAATTTCACCATTTTCGTGTTAAATGTTGAATTCTGCTTAAGCCGGTGCTAGGGGGCGTAGACGGTAACTTGCACTTTCCATTATCGTCCATGAACAGGCTCAATCAAACCGAGCCTGCAACATTTTACAGTTTTGCCGTGTTGGACTTTCTTTGGGGATTCTGTTTTTCACTATTTTGATGTTCAGGGGACTAAAATATGAAAAAAAAGATCAACAAGGAAAGGCGGCGTTCAATGAACGCAACCCCCATATGACCCAGCAACAAGAACCAATGGCAAGGAGCCCAGGTGGACCCCAAACATAAAAAGGACAGGGCAACGACACGTTAATCATTAAATGATAAATAATTTGTAAATGATTAGGAATTCAAAGAAAATAATAATAGGCCCACAAAGCCGTTCAAATTCCCAACTTATTCACTAGAGCTATGTTTTTTCTGTATTTTAATTTGTCAACAAGGCAAAGAAAAAACTTTAACATCGGCTAGATCGGGAAACTTCTAATTGATCGTGTGTGCAAAGTTACGCCTTGGCGATTCAGCGATGGTAAGCTTCTAATTTTGCTCCGATTACTATATGCTTTGTCAAACTAAAGACAGTATCCAATACGAAGCAAAATTTACACATTTCTTTTGTAAGTAATAAAGCAACAGTATTTCCTAGAATGAAGATCAAATCTTAGTTCCCAATTCAATCAGAAAAATAGCTGAAGGATAACTTAATGAAATACAAACACATTTGTGAAATAAAAGAGGTCTAAGATTTATATCTTTTATCATGGCACATATCGCAATTGTTAGGAAAATTACAGGGAGTGACGCTTGATTTGATCCAAACAGACAGGACAATGATTGAAAGCAAGCTTAGGCACATCGCTTATTCTCAAAATAGATAAAAACAGAATCCCTAAAGAAAGCCCAACACGGCAAAATTGAAAATGTTGCAGGCTCGGTTTGATTGAGCCTGTTCATGGACGGTACTGGAAAGTGCAAGTTACCGTCCACGCCCCCTAGCACCGGCTTAAGCAGAATTCAACATTTAAACGTGAAATAGTGAAATTTTGAATTTAGAAACATCCGCAGATGTGTTCATACGGCGGTTATCATGGAACCTTCAATGTGACACTTCCGTGCCATTCCATGAAAAGCGGCGTATGGTCCCCTAGTAATAAAAAGCGTGTGGCTTAAACGAGAAAACAATGGGCGGAACTAAATAAAATGGAATTTTGAAAGGGGATCAGAGGTTATGAAGCCTGCGTATCACAGATAAGACGTCAAAAGACAAATTTAAAAAGCAGGCAACATATCCAAAGGGTGATTCAACAGTATTCAAGTAGGAATATTGGAACCACCCAACTAGAAAATGCCGAAAAGTTGAAACTAAAAATACCACAAGCACAACAATAATGTCGTGCTGAACGATCTTCAAGGATCGAAAATATAACATCATTGATTAAATGTACGGGGAGACTTTTTACAGCCGCCACACGGCACAAATAACACGGATGTGATCTTAAAATAGATAAAAACAGAATCCCTAAAGAAAGCCCAACACGGCAAAATTGAAAATGTTGCAGGCTCGGTTTGATTGAGCCTGTTCATGGACGGTACTGGAAAGTGCAAGTTACCGTCCACGCCCCCTAGCACCGGCTTAAGCAGAATTCAACATTTAAACGTGAAATAGTGAAATTTTGAATTTAGAAACATCCGCAGATGTGTTCATACGGCGGTTATCATGGAACCTTCAATGTGACACTTCCGTGCCATTCCATGAAAAGCGGCGTATGGTCCCCTAGTAATAAAAAGCGTGTGCCCTAAACGAGAAAACAATGGGCGGAACTAAATGGGCGGAACACGCATGGTATTGTTCTTGTTTGACGTACGGAGATGAATAATAGCAGATCATGATTTTTATCTTCAGAATTTTGTGTAAAAACTCTCATCTTATTCATCATCACGAACATTTTCCAGTGTTCTAGAGTCAATACTCTCTGTTTTTTATACTTCAGAGTAAACTGCCAGTTTCTAGCCAAATGAAGGAGTAAAATTGACTCTCAGTTTTAAGAACTTGGGAGTCAATTTGCCGCAAATAATGATACATTATATATTTATACAGTAGAAAAGATAAATACAGAATCCCTAAAGAAAGCC
The DNA here is from genome assembly GCF_026571515.1 of Ruditapes philippinarum. Lineage (NCBI taxonomy): Eukaryota > Metazoa > Mollusca > Bivalvia > Venerida > Veneridae > Ruditapes > Ruditapes philippinarum. Next base: position 109,111 of record NW_026862426.1, on the reverse strand, counting down.
CAACACGGCAAAATTGAAAATGTTGCAGGCTCGGTTTGATTGAGCCTGTTCATGGACGGTACTGGAAAGTGCAAGTTACCGTCCACGCCCCCTAGCACCGGCTTAAGCAGAATTCATCATTTAAACATGAACTGGTAAAATTTAGAATTTTGAAACATCCGCAGATGTGTTCATACGGCGGTTATCATGGAACCTTCAATGGACACTTCCGTGCCATTCCATGAAAAGCGGCGTATGGTCCCCAAGTAATAAAAAGCGTGTGCCCTAAACGAGAAAACAATGGGCGGAACTAAATAAAATTGAATTTTGAAAGGGGATCAGAGGTTATGAAGCCTGCGTATCACAGATAAGACGTCAAAAGACAAATTTAAAAAGCAGGCAACATATCTTAAGGGTGATTCAACATTATTCAAGTAGGAATATTGGAACCACCCAACTAGAAAATGCCGGAAAGTTGAAACTAAAAATACCACAAGCACAACAATAATGTCGTGCTGAACGATCTTCAAGGATCGAAAATATAACATCATTGAAGCTGGCGTATCCCGAGTATTTGCTTGCGTAAATGACGCCGATACGCACGCTATCTCTAATGCTGATTTAATTTAAATCCATTTCCTTTTGGGTCACTGCTGCTTATATTTTCTTGTTAATGTGATTTATGATTGCATCACAAAGCTTACTTGCTTCGTAGTTTTAACAGTTTTAAAATCGCATGTTTTATGAAAGCATTTATGTATGTATTGAATAGTTTGATTAAGGATGATACCAAATTAAGAATTTTTCTGTTCGTAAGAAATCTTGGAATGGGAAATCCTGTGCGAGAAACGAAAACGACTGAAATTGAAAATCTCATTACTTGTTAAGTGCGGCAGCTGTAAAATGTTGCCCTGAACTTCATTATATTATTGTTATTACATTCTGTTCCTTCGGGATCATTGGATTCAATAAATGCAAAGTTTAATGCACTTATTCATTATCTCTCATGTACAGACTCAATCAAATGCACTTATTCATTATCTCTCATGTACAGACTCAATCAAACCGAGTCTGCAATTCTTATGTTATTTTGTTGTGATTAATGCTTCCGAGGGATCACTTTGTTTCCAGAATTTTTTAAAACTTGAAACCTTTTATCCGGTGTTATCGGGTTTTAGATATTATGCATTGCCATTATCTTATTCATCTGTGGATTTTTAAAAAGGGTTTAATTTTTTTGCCATTTCATGTTTAAAATGTTTTTCTTTTACCCGGTCCCTACAGGCGTGGGTTTTGGTATTTTGCACTGACAACCCCCCCTTTAAAAAGGGGAATTTTCAATCAAAAGGAGCCTGAAACATATTAAATTTTGGGCCTTTTGGAACTTTTTTTAGGGTTTTTTTATTTTTCTCTTTTATTCGACCTCTTTTAAAAGTCTTATCTTTTTTAAAGGGCAGTTGAAAATTATATTCGATAAATTTTTTTAAAAACCTGAGGGCCCTTGGTTGGGAAAAACTTGCTGGGATGTTAAAAACAGGTATTTTAAAAGGGACTTTTTAAAATACCTTGAAACTGGATGTTTGTTTCTTTTTAATGTTTTTGTTAAAAAAAAACGGAAAGCCTATAAAAGATAATGGGGGGAGTGGAGGACTGCAAACATTCAAAATTTTATATCTTGATTAACCAACCATAACTTTATGTTAATCTATAAACCCGCTTCAACTTATTACAGCTATATAAATGCTACATGTCCGGCGTTGTGTGATTTTATTTATCATTTATTGTTGCTTTTAACACTTAAACAAAAGTAATTTAAGAAAAAGAGAAATGTCATGTATTAAAATAAGATTTAATTCTAAAACATAAACTGACGTGATATAGATTGCAATTATTCAAAGCAAGAAATATTCATGATTATGCAATCTGTTTATCATTAATAACACCTTGCAACTATTTATCATGGCGTTTAAGCCATGTAGTATTGAAAGTACAAGTGCTGCTCATATGCAATCGTCTCTAACAAACAATTGTTTTTATGCCCGAATGTTCAATAACAATTGAAGTAGTATAATCTTATTAGTAAAAATATTACTTGTCATGGTCAAAATGAACAGTCTCAAATTTTATTTCAGTGTTTTTACTCTTTTGACAGTTTAGGTTGAAATATGTTTCGTTACAATATTCAACATACGAATCATCTGCGAACAGAATAAAGATTGTTAAACAATAAGGGGCGGGAGGGATGTTGCACTTACTCATTATCCCTCGTGTATAGACTCACTTATTTAACCTTTTTGTAACCCATGACAACTGTTAGAATTTCACTTGGCGGGGGATTTCATTTTATTGACACTGTCTCGTTTATAGGAACATGGTGGGGCTAAGAGCGAGGTTTTTGGTGCACCATTAACCGGTTTAAACTCCCCAGCAGTCATTTTATGCTGCTGACCGTTCCAAGGCGGCGCCCCTCTGTGTTCCTCAGATGTATGTCTATGTTGTTCATACGGGTTTTTTGAAACTTTTTTTTGGCCCGTTTTTTTCCTTGAAATAAAAACCTTTGGGCCTTCGTTTTTATTTTTTTGATCCCCCCCCCCCCCCTTCCCGGGTCTCCTTTTCCCCTTCCCCTTTGGGGCCAAATTTTTTTTTTCTTTAAATTTTCCTAAATTCGTTAAAAATTTTTAAAATAATATTTAATGTTTAAACCTCCCCCTTGTTTCTGTTTTTCCGTCCTGCCCTGTTTTTTTTTTGGGGGTCCCCCCGGGGGCTCCTTCCATTTGGTTTTTTTGCTGGGTATATGGGGGTTGCTTTTCATTGAACCCCGGGCCTTTCCCATTTTGATCTTTTTTTATAAAATTTTTTCAATAAAACCCGATTCTGAAATTTTTCCCATGGTTTTTTTTTGGGGTTATTAATGTTTTCCAAAGGGGGACCCAAACATTGTTTCCAGATTTTTGACATGTTTTGAATGCACAAATGTAGACACCGTCTTTGACATTATTACGCGATTTTCATGTTAAGTAGTTAAGTGAGATTCAGTTTAGCCCCAATCAATGTTTTTTACAATCACGAAACTGAGAAATATTGTCATACTACATGCATTCCTATGCTCTATTGAGAAGATAATTACAATATGATAAATTACTTAACGAAATTTAATTTAGCATAAATGATTAGAACAAAAATGCAGCTTTACTTCATTTAGGTACTGTCCTATGACAGATTTGTGGTATGTCAAACTGAAAAGAGCCGTTATGAAATAAACAGCCTTCCTATTCGATATTTGTTTGTGATAGTGTTGTATATTGTAAACATATGTTTCATCTTAATAATATCTTATACTGTAATGCGCATGTCCATTATCTTCCCGCCACTTATATACTTGGAATATTCAGTTATCATTAAACGATAGAACTAGTAACACGTGTCTGTGTTATATATTACAAGTACACGCTCTGTGTACATATGAATAAATATACGCATAATACAACATGGTGTCAGAAGTAAACGGATTATAATTTTTACGCTTTATAATTGTATGTTTATAACGGAGTTATAAGAAATATGGAAAATAATCATCAACAAAATCCGCGTATGGACTGGGATTCGAAGGACTTAAACAGTGCGTTTAAGAGATTCAAAGAACATTCAGAATTCATGTTTAAAGGGCCGTTGGCAAGTAAAACGGAAGAAATTCAATGTAACTATTTGATGTTATGGGTCGGTGAAAAGGGCCGACAAATATACTCAACATGGGACTTATCAAACGATCAGAGAAAGAAACTTAAATCATACTATGATAAATTCGAAGAATATTGCAAACCAAAAAGTAACATAATATACAACAGATATCTTTTTAAATCAAGAGCACAACAGGAAAACGAACCGTTTGAACAATTCGTTACAGAACTGAAAACGCTAATCAAAGATTGTGATTATCCTGTGGGCATGCAACAAGATCTTATTCGCGACCATATTGTTTTTGGAGTAAGATCTAGCAAAATCAGAGAAAAACTGATTGTGGAAGGCTCAGATCTAACACTTGAAAAATGCGTAGATGTTGCTCATACGTACGAATTGAGTCAGTCTCAGGCACAAGCAATCGCTAGCGAATCTACGACATCTCAACAGTCTGTTGATGCGATAAATCGGCAATGGAGACGAGGCAACGGAAGAGATGCACACCAGAGAGACCGGAAGATGCCACCTCGTCAGCAACAACAACCACGACGACAACAACGATTTGAAGATTATAGAAAAAAATGTGACAGATGTGGAAATAAACATTTCAATTCTAGTGAATGTCCAACACAGGGACAAACATGTTTCAAATGTGGACGATTAAATCATTTTTCAAAACAATGTAAATTTAAATCTGTGCACGAGTTATGAAGGTGACATTGTGGATTACGTGTGTGAATCTGACGGCGAGAATGGCCAAGAATTCTTTGTTCACACGGTAAATTCTTTTTCATCTTCTCCTGATCAAGTTTTTGTAAATGTTTTGATTGGCACACAAGATAAATTTACCAATATTAATTGCAAAATTGATACAGGTTCACAAATAAATTGCCTCCCAAATCACATATTTAGGCAACTAAAAATAAAACACCCTTTGGAAGCCTCCAAAGCAAGGTTAACTTCGTACACAGGTGACCGATTACCAGTGCTTGGAAAATTATGGTTACACTGTAAATACAATAACAAATCAGTGTGTTCCGAATTTTATGTAGTTGAGAGTTCTGCTACCCCGCTGTTAAGCCTCAAAACATCTATAGATTTAGATCTGTTAAGATTAACGTATTCGGTCAATAAGATTGAATCTATTGACGCATCTGACCCTAGTAAGGACACTGTACTTAGAGAGTACAAAGAATTGTTTCATGGGATAGGGTTATTTCCTGGAACATGTTCATTGCATTTGAAGGAAAATGCTGTACCAGTTGTTTGTCCACCTAGAAAAGTACCTTTTGGACTCAGAGATAAGCTTAAAAAAGAGCTCGACTCAATGGAGTCAAAACAAATTATTTGTAAGGTTACAGAACCTACAAACTGGGTAAATTCACTAGTATATGTTGAAAAACCTTCAACCGGTAAGCTTAGAATCTGTCTTGACCCCAAAGCATTGAATGAAAATATACAAAGGCCGTATAATCCATTACGTACTATTGACGACATTACGTCAAAATTGCATGGCGCTAAATACTTCAGTGTATTAGACGCGACCAAAGGTTACTGGTCAATTAAATTAGACGACCACTCATCGTCACTAACGACATTTAACACGGTATTTGGACGGTACAAATATTTAAGACTTCCTATGGGCATAAGAAGTTCTCAAGACATTTTCCAACGGAAAATTGACGAGACATTTGAAGGTTTACAGGGTGTGACGTCAATAATTGACGACTTATTAGTGTTTGGAAGCACACGCACAGAACATGACAGAAACCTTAAGAACGTACTCGACCGAGCAAAGGCAGCCGGTTTACGATTTAACCCTGACAAACTGAAAATAGGTCTAACAGAGGTTAAATATTTCGGTCACGTGATCAGTGCTGATGGACTGAAACCTGACCCTGAGAAAATTAGCGCAATTATCGAAATGAAAAATCCTGCAAATCGTGCTGAGCTTGAAACCCTGCTGGGTATGATTACATACTTGACAAAATTCTCACAAAATCTCTCGGAAATAACTAGCCCGATGCGAGAGTTATTACGCAATGACGTAGAGTTCAGATGGGATTCAGCCCAATCTGACGCTTTTGGCAAGGTTAAACAAGTGATTACACAAGCACCTGTCCTCAGTTACTATGATTCATCGAAGCCTGTTAGATTACAATTGGATGCTTCGTCCAAAGGGCTTGGTGTTTGTTGTTTACAAAATGGTAAACCAATTGCATACGCTTCAAAAACACTGACATTGACCGAGAAAGGATACGCACAAATAGAAAAAGAGATGCTGGCAATATTATTTTGATGCACTAGATTTAAGCATTATATTTACGGACGGCGCACGGTTGTCGAATCTGACTGTAAACCGATAGTATCTTTTATGAGAAAACCACTTTATAGTGCCCCGCCTAGGTTACAACGGATGTTATTACAACTTCAAGATTTTGACCTCGATGTTATTCACTGTAGAGGTAAAGATATTCCGCTTGGAGATGCTCTCAGCCGGAATTACGTAACTGACACTTTTCCTAATCTGATTGACGGATTAGAAACACATGTACACACTGTACTGAAATCACTACCGATAAGTGATTTAAAATTGCAGCAAATTCAAACAGCAACGCAAAATGATGCTCAGTTACAAACGCTTATTAGTGTCATTTCTAACGGATGGCCTGACGACAGACGAAATTGCCCTACGACTGTATCAGAATACTGGAATCATAGAGACGAATTGGCTTTTGAAGACAATATTGTGTTCAAGGGTCAAAAAATTGTAATACCAAAATCATTAAGACAGGACATGACTAACGCAGTACATGTGGGTCATTTTGGTGTAGAAAAAACGACAAGACGGGCTAGGGATATAATGTTTTGGCCATCAATGTCAAAACAAATTACAGATTATGTACTTAAGTGCCAGATTTGTTGTAAATATAGAGACTCAAATAAAAAGGAACCATTACATCCTCATGATATACCCCAAAGACCATGGCAATATTTATCATGTGATTTATTTACGTGGAATGGTCAAGATTTTATGGTTCTTGTTGACGCTTACAGTCGATATTTTGAGTTCGACCTATTGACTAGCACTTCTAGTACTTGTATTTTAAGAAAACTTAAGGTACATCTCAGCAGATTTGGTATCTGTGAGAAGTTAAAAACTGACAATGGGACATGCTTTACTAGCGAACAATTTCAGAACTTCCTTAAACAATGGAACATTAAACACGAAACTTCAAGTCCCACGCATGCAAGTTCAAATGGACTTAGTGAAGTATATGTTAAAATTGCAAAACGCATTCTTCAGAAAGCTAAGGATGATAATAAAGATCCTTATTTGCCCCTTTTAGAATATAGGAATACACCACTTAAATGTGGATGGTCACCCGCTCAACTTTTAATGGGCAGACTTCAGCTTCTGCCACAAACAGTAAATCATTGTGAAGCAAGAAAGAAAATGGAAGAATTACAATTTATAAGGAAGAATCATTACGATAAAAATGCGCACAAAATGAAACCTCTAAAAATCGGTGAATCTGTCAGAATTCGAAAAGATAAGTACTGGGAACCAGCCAAGGTTATAACCCAGCATAATGAACACTCATTTCACGTGCAGACCCCTGATGTTGCTGTTTATCGTAGAAATCGCCGTTTCCTAAACAAAGCTCCTGAATTATCTGACCTGTCAAAACAAACACAGCAACCATCTAAAGTCGATGAACACCAGGAATCTAGTTTAAGTGAACAAACAATTCAAAATACCCCTACAGAGTCCCTATCTCTTGCAAATGTGCCATGTAAATTGAAACCATTCACAATCACTAGGTCAGGTAGAGAGGTGAAACCGAATAAGCTTTACTGTGGAAAAGATTGGACAAAGTGATAACAATTGTTGAATTGTTGAAATAGCCATTAGTAAAACTGTAAATCAGTGACATTTAGAAAGGATTAAAAAATTTGCTTGTATATATTAATAATTCATGTTTATTTCAATGTCATAATTAAAAGATCATTAATTATATTTGATATACTTAAATAATTGTTTTTTACAGATTAATTTGAAATATACTAAATGTGCTTATATTTTTAAACAAGGGGAATGTTGTACATTGTAAACATATGTTTCATCTTAATAATATCTTATACTGTAATGCGCATGTCCATTATCTTCCCGCCACTTATATACTTGGAATATTCAGTTATCATTAAACGATAGAACTAGTAACACGTGTCTGTGTTATATATTACAAGTACACGCTCTGTGTACATATTAATAAATATACCCATAATACAACAGATAGGCAAGCTACATAACCTCTAATCACCTATCAAAATTCAATTTCATTTTGTTCTGCCCATTGTTTGCCCGTTCAGGGAACACGCATGCATACGTTAGGACAATACTTAGATTGTAATGAAATGACATCTGCGGATTGAATTAAAGTCCACATTTAGTCATGTAGAGATACTCAACGAGTCTGCAACGGATTTTTGTGTAATTAATACTTCCAAGGCGTGATTCTTCTACCACAGTTTTATTATCAGTTTTGCTGGTTTTGGCGTTATTTAAGGTTCTTGTTTTTGACTAGTTAATATAATTATATTTTCTATCATGTAGACTTCTTAATGTTGCACTTAAGTTACATATGAATTTGAACTTGATTGCGGAAAAAAAGTTCAAGCACTTTTCATATGTTATTCCCTGTGCGCTTTCTGGAACTTACAGTGCAGATATTATATGGTCGTACTCCGACATGGTAACAATATCTATTTTTTCATATGTTTCAAGTTTTCTTGTGTACGCAACGTTATAAATATGAAACATGATAGGGAGATAATTAAATGTAGAGGCTGAGAATTTTGACAAAACTATTGGTACAATGTCTCAACTACAAATAAAAATCTTTCCTATCAAGACTTCGCTCATAGATTGCAGCATGATTAAATTTGATTTGTAGAACATCTGAATGAAACACCCTTTTAACTTTAAATTTATCTTCATTTTCTGTATTCGAAAGACTTTTAAATATACGAGTTCATTTTTGTTAATAAAAACAAAACTAAATGCATTTGCGTGATTTTTAGTAGCACTCCTATTGTACAAAATTGGTTTTATATGTGTACTTGTATTTTATCAGTAAATTTATGAGGATACGCGTCCTGTGATAATTATAAATTGTACTGATGTAAAAACGACAATCCTTTTCCGATCTATTTGTGTATCATATCATTTGTCACCATTACTGATGACATTTAATAATCTAGTGGTTCATGTGTAAAAGGAACTGTAAAATACATATTAATTAAGACAGAGATTTTTGTGTATATACCAGTACGGGGTCAAGTACGGGGGAGGTGGCATTCAAAAAGAAGTCAGTTGTGAAATCAGTTTGAAAGTTGAGATGCATGGTTATAGAAACGTCATAAAGTCCATATTTATAACAAAGATTATTGGTCTTACCCAAAGATTTAGTCGAAATAACATTGTTATGGAATCAATATGTCCCTATTTCAAAGCTATTTCATTTATTTTATAAAACAAAATTTTTTAAAGCAAACAGAAAATTGATGAAATTAATGATTGATTTCAGGTTATCGGTGGGTCGAGTTTGAAATAATATGCCTCTACAGTAAAGTAATTAATTGACGAAAAGGAAGTTTAATTACGTATTATTTATTACAAAGTTGCGGGGTATTAATCAACATCATATGAAACCCCATCAATGTAAAGTAATATCACATTGTAAATAAAACAATCTAAACCTGCGTGTGTTGTCTCATTTCAACCTAAAACTAATTTAAAATGGAAATAGCTGGTTGTAAAATGTTTTATTGTTATTCCTCAAGTTTCACAAGCAACATGCAAAGTACTTTATAAAAGCCATGCACAATACCTTTTAACATTGCAAGTAACGTATTTATTTACAATGTATTAATGATCGTTAACCATCCCTCACAAAATAGATATAAACAATTTACCTGCTGGTTGCAAGAGATTCTAACCCGAAAGTGCAAACTAAGACAACCTGGCACATAGAACAACGAAAAATAAATGAATTGGTATTCTAAAGTTACTTTAAAATTTAACATGTTTTTGGATATAAAACAATATAAATCAAATCTTATTTTCGATTTTAAACAAATGAAAAATAGCATATTGACGTTTTACTTTCTTGAGTCAAGTTTGAAGGTACATAGTTTCTTAATAAGAAAATAGTAAATATATTCCACAGTGATTCAAAATGTTTGTTTTGCAATTAAAAAGTTCACACGTTATTGCCAAACTCCATTAGTTAACAACAACTGCTACATGATGATGATGCTATAAATAAATGATTACTGCAAACTTTATTGCGGCGCAATAAATCATGTTATATTTTATTACAGTTATATCCATTAAGAGAATGTTGTAGAAGAACATTAAAGTTTTGATTAGCATGTTTGTTGTTAACCAAGGCAGGGTTTTAATTGTCATTTATAAAAAAAAGCTCAAAGTTATAAAGTTGTCAATACTACACCATACCTCTTGCAGCTAGGAAAAAGAAGAAAAGCCATCACTAATGCCGTATGCCGTTAAAATTGTCACTTATATACGTTAGTCTGTGTAAGTAGTGTAAGCAGGATTTCATTACAAATATATTCAATATTTAAGTACACAAAATGATAAAAACAAGATATTCAATGAAGGGCGGCATTCTACGAACGCATCCTCTATACATCAAGTAACACAGGACCATCGGCAAGGAGCCCAGCAGGACACCAAACAAAAACGGGACAGGGCAAGGGCAAAAGCACGGACGCGGTTATAATTTATAAAACCCAGAATACGAATACAGATCAAGATTATGAAAAATATTGAACATAATTGATAGCCGTCTTCAGATTGTGTAAGATTTATGTCATTGTTGCAAGACGTTCATTTGTCATGTTCATTTTCTACCACTTCCAAATATATCAAGATATTTAAGATTCTGACAAGTAATGAAATGTTCATCACAATGCTCAAGAAACAAACGGTAAAAGTAGTCTAGCTTCACAAAAATTGATGGAAGTCAAAATAAGCTATCAATTAAGTTTGCATTTAACGCTAATAGAATTCAAACAAAGTTTTAAGAACAGTTTCAAAACGGTCTTAAAACTAAATTATAGAATTCCTATTAGCTTTTAACTTTCATTTCAATCAACTTCGTCACGATATTGTATTTAATTTCTGTATGTTATAAAATCTGTTAGAAAGTTAACTTGATAATAATAGATGTGTTTGAACCAACAATTCAACCGGCATTGATACCGTATGCCGTCAATATTGCCACTTAAATATGTCACTCTGTGTTAGCAGGATTTCATTATGTTCAATATTGAACTATACAAAATATGAAAAATAAGAGTAACTAGGAAGATCGGTATTCATTCAACGAAAGCATCCCCTATACGACCCAGCAAGACAGGACCACCGGCAAGGAGCCAAGCAGAACACTAAACAAAAAGGGGACAAGGGCAAAGCACGGACGCGGTAATAATCTATAAAATTTAGATTAGGAACACAAATCAAAATTATAAAGATGTATTTGGTCGTTCATGAACATAATTGATAGCCGTCTTCAGAATGCTTTAGATTTATGTCATTTTTGCTAGACATTCATTTGTCATGTTCATTTTCTACCACTACCAAATATATCAAGATAATAAGATTTTGACAGGTTATTAAATGTTCATTACAATGTTCCTGAAACAAACGGTAATGAAAACAAAAGCGTGCTTTCACAGCAATTGAAGGAGGAAGTCAAAATTCTTTATCAAGATAAATTTGCACTAAACGTAAATAGACTTGAAAAAAAAGAAATTAAACTAATGACCTAAGAAAAACTCCCAAACCGTCTGAAAACTCAATAAAATTGAAAGAATTCCCAATAAGCTTTTAGCTTTCATTTCAATCGACTATGTTGAAATGAAGAATAAAAATAATTTTATTGTGTTTGCGTTGAGTAGGATATAAAGAGCAGAACGAGAGTAGATTAGTAATGTCAAAGTTTATTTTCTGACAAATGTTTGATAATCAAAAAAGGCAAAGCAATTCATTTCCATATCTATCACTTTGATTTGATGTGTCACCCTGTTTTGTTTGTTTATAAATCAATGTCAGTATTACCGTTTTGTCCAAATTTCTAGTGTTCATCTATGAAATAAACCACAACAGATGTACGGAAGGACAATCAATTTCTAGTTAATTTGTGTAACTTATTCTTTTGAATTGAGGTGTCAAAATTTGATGAATTGTTTTTTTTTCTTGAATTCTAGAAATTTTCCACGAGCCCAGTTTTTCCGTATATTTTTTTTATCTGCGAATATTTTGAAACAAACAAATATCAATCAGCTTATCGCATTCCAAAGTATCTCCCATAAAAAATGTAGAAATGACAAATGAATTCTAAGCTGAACGTTCATACTGTTGAATCACCCATAGGATATGTTGCCTGCTTTTTAAATTTGTCTTTTGACGTCTTGTCTGTGATATGCAGGCTTCATAACCTCTGATCCCCTTTCAAAATTCCATTTTATTTAGTTCCGCCCATTGTTTTCTCGTTTAGGGCACACGCATTCTTTTACTTGGGGACCATACGCCGCTTTTCATGGAATGACACTTCTGTGTCACATTGAAGGTTCCATGATAACCGCCGTATGAACACATCTGCGGATGTTTCTAAATTCAAAATTTACTATTTCATGTTTAAATGTTGAATTCTGCTTAAGCCGGTGCTAGGGTGCGTGGACGGTAACTTGCACTTTCCAGTACCGTCCATGAACAGGCTCAATCAAACCGAGCCTGCAACATTTTCAATTTTGCCGTGTTGGGCTTTCTTTAGGGATTCTGTATTTATCTATTTTAATTAAAGCTGTCAAGAAACATATTCTGCTAATTACAAAAACAGATATAAATTTTATGTTAAATGCGTGTGCGTCATCAAATTCTCAAATTATCCATGCTTTATAGGTGTTTGTGTCCAGATTTTTTATCCACAAAATAGATTATCGAAGCTCATCTGAGCATTTTATTTGATAAATTATACATGTGTAAAGATATAGTTTTAGTTTATTATGTCTCCAGTTATTATGGTCTTTGTTTTATGACGTTTTATCTGTGATATGATTTATTACATGCTTTCGGGATATAAGTCAACATAATAAAAAAGCCTATAAATTTAAGGTACTATCACATTGTAAATAAAACTATCAAACTTTGCGTGTTTTGTTTAATAAAAAGCTAAAAAATCTGGAAACATGGTGATCCCTGGGAAGCATTAATTAACACAACAAAATTACAAGAGAACTGCAGACTCGGTTTGATTGAGTCTGTACATGAGGGATAATGAATATGTGCAACTTCCCTCACGCCCCCTAGCACCGGCTTGAGCGGTACTCAATTCTCAACACTTAATAGTGCTGGCATCAATGATCCCGAAGGACCAGAAAAATATAACAACTCTGAAGTGAAGTACGGGGAAACTTTTTACAGCTGCCACACAGCACTTGACACCTGCTGTTGTGAAGTAAAACTAATTTAAATGGAAATAGCTGGTAGTAAAATGTTTTATTGTTATTTCTCAAAATTCACATGCAACATGAGAAATAATTTATAAGAGACATGTACCAGGGTTACTATCGTACTTTTATAAAGCATTGTTTAACCTTCCTTCTCATGATAAATAGTTTCTGTTTTTCTGCTACAGACAGGAGATTTTACCCAACCGATCAGAGCAAACCAAGATCAATCGGCACAAAGAACAACGAAAAACAATTAGAAGTGTTATAAATTGGTAGTAAGTGACTTTATAAATTAGGTATTCTGTAATGTACATTATATACTTATGATGATCGCATGAACTCATTGTATGAACTTTTTTGAAATCCTGTCATGAATACTAAAGTATTTTTCAGACACATACTCTCTTCTTCTTCCAAAAAATGTACATAAAAGACTTATCAATGTACAGGTACATATTCTCTTCTTTTTCCAAAAATGTACTTGAAAGACTTTTATCAATGTACATTTACACCCTAAATTTATACATTAAACGCTATCATTCTAGTCTCTTTTCCTGCATTCTGTTTCCATTCTTGTGTCACCTATTCTCTGTACTAGATTTTTAACCTTACAAGCGCTTAGTTTCTCAAATTAAAAAAAATAATACATGTATTCTACAGTGATTCAGTTAAAATTTCTTCTTGAAACAAAAAGATCATGTGATCAGCTAGATAATGATGATGATGATGATGCTATAATTAAATGTTTATTACAAGTTTTTTTTGCGCTATTAATCATGTTATTGTTGATTTATGTTGTATTTATTAAGAGACTGTTGTAGGAGAACATTTAAGTGTTGTTTCGCCCATGTATATGACTTATGTTTGTTGTTATTCACCATGACAAAATGTTATTCTCATTTATAATATAAAATAGGATCATATAAATAAAACCTTATTTTACTTCAGACTCTGCAGCTTTTCACTTAACTTGTATGTTTAATTTGTGCATTTAGAATATACTCAATATTTATTTACGAAAACAAACTTCAAGATTAGTATGTGTGTAGCGATTTTTCTTGGAAATATTAATAGTGGTCTTCAGATTCTGTAGGATTGGTGTTTTTTATATTTGTATTTTATTTTATTTTTGCAAGTAAAATCACGTCATCTGTCAATTAAAGATAATTCATTTTTGATTTTTTAACATAATCATATATTTCAATACAATAACAAGATTTGGACAAATTATTAATAGTCATCACAATAATGGGAGTCAAATAAGTTATATGTAAAGTGGATGAGTCTACAATGGACATATTTTTTTCTGTAAGTTTTTAAAATAAAGATAAAAAAAAGAAATGCATAATTTGGATATTCTTATAATATGTTTTTAGGAAAACATAACTGTTCTTGGTCATTTAGTATGAACAGTTATAAAATGTTTACCATATTTTTGTTCCATATCTATTCATCTCTGCTATATAAAAATAGGTCATATTTGATCATGTAGGCCTAATTCACAATTACAATAACCATCCATTATATACGTTTGCATGGTATGGGGTCACAAATGATACTAAATACTATCTGATACTGCAATTAATTATTGAATGACAGACCTGCCATTGAGGAACAATTCCCTTTAACTCTAATAATGTTGAGGAAAAATATTTAACTTTTGTCTTAAGAAAAATTCCCAAAAATTTTGAAAACTTAATTATATGGAAAAAAATACAATAAGTTTTTAGTCATACAATAGTCATGAAAAATCAATAGAGGGTAAAGCAATTCGTTCCCGCGTCTATCATTTTCATTTGATGTGTAACCCTTTCATATTTGCTATAAATCACATGTCAAAATTACCGTTTATCCCTCTGTTTCAATACAAATGATTTATCAAGTTCTAGTAAATTGTTGTAACTAATTCTTTAAAGTATGTTTCTTTTAAGTGTGGTGTCAAAATTTGAAGACATGCTGTTTCTTGATTCTAGAAATATTGCTACGAGATCAGTCGTCTGTGTATTTTTTGTTCTCTCGGAACATATTAAACTCATTAAACATCAATCATTTAATCGCATTAAAAATTTCTCCCTAACAAATTGTAAGAATGACGAATGAGTTGTAAGATGAAAGGGTCGAAAGAAGATGTTAATTAAGAAAACGGAAGAAATATGTTAAAGTGAACAACTGATGTAAATCGGAATGACAATGACAAAAGATATACATTACAAGCATGACATGGTGTAGTGCCAGTGTACTATATAGATCAAATACAATTTATAACTACTAGTATAAATGTATATAAATAGACAGTAATAAACTTTTTTTTAACATATATGTATAGTATTTATCCACCAGAATGTGTAGATACATAAATAATTACATATTTAAACAATATCATTTAGCAGCATTTTACGTTCTTGAAAAGCACAATATGAAAACACAGCCAATCTCATTATAATATCTACATTTTTCGATGACATCAAAATGTTGAACTTATTAATATTAGGGGACAGATAGAATTTAGATGGGATATATTTCTCTCTAAAAGAGGTTAATCTGGGACATTTTAAAACAAAATGAAATTCAGTTTCAATTTCACTATTACAAAGTTTGCATATTCTTTGATTTTTTTCAGTGTTAGAATACCTCCCTTCTTTTTATTTCTAAGTCATGTGAAGAGGTCCTTAATTTACCCAATGCATTTCTAAATTTTTTAATTGTTACACAATTCAAATATATTTCATGTTCAAAAGTTAACTTATAATTTGCATACAATGACAGTTTAGAACTATTTCCCACATCAGAATGCCAAGTTTGAAGATACTGATCCTTAAGTCTAAGAGTAAATTGATGAAGGAATAACTTTTCATTAGGTACACTCTGATCAAACCAAATTTGCCCAAATCCATTTCCCATAAGTAAATTTTTAACATATGTAACCCAATTTTTTTGTCCATAGTTATCAAAACATTTCATCATATTGTATGCTTTTTTTACACATCTTTGTTCATCCATTTTTAATATTCTACACCAATATTTAATAACTCTTTTAGCAGTTGTAATAAACATTGGATATCTACTACAATCCCCCAAAATAGCTATATTAATTGTTTTTTTACTAAGGCACATATATCTTTTACATGCATAATTTTGAATGGAATCAGTGAATTTTTGCTCACTAGCACCCCAAATCTCGCTCCCATATAACAAAATTGGACTGATTTTTGTATCAAATATTTCGAAAAATACATGTTTTGGAAGTTGTCCATACTCATACAATTTATTTAGAATAGATACTTTACAATTAGCTTTGATACTTTGGTCCTGAGCCATATAAGGAAAAGACAGTTTGCTTGTGAAAGTGTTGCATACATATGAAAACTTTGATACAGTTTCTTAACCACTTTTCATGCATACAATGAATGACCAATGTTAAAAATAACATGTAAAATTGGACTTAATTGAAACATATATAGTTACTACTCAACAAAAATCGCTTAACAATTATTTCATCTAACATAATAGCCTTTTAAACGTTGGTAATAGATTTTATTGTGTAAATTCACTCAAAGAACTCTTAAATACAATTCCATCAAAACGCATCATTGATTATTTGAAAGAGATAAACTTGTATTCTAGTATCTAATTGGCTCATTTTCATTGTCATTTACAAAGTTTAAGATAACATTTTAAGCCTATTATAGCATTCGGCACGATATGGCCAGTTATGTGTTGACGTGCCGTAAAAATCCAAACAAGCAAAACAAACGTTGGTGATGGTATAGTTTCATTGTAATTCTTGATCATGGGTTCTAATAAGTTATTAAATATAAAGCTGGTGCTAAGGCATGAGATATGTTTTACTAACAACTATTGTCTCTTATAACAATACTCAAATTTCACATTCAGATGCTTTGGTTATTGTGACTAAAATTCATGTCAATTGACTTTGAAATCCAGAGTGACGTTACAGACAAATTTACTCAACCTTATCCTCCCAATATTGTTTTTGTTCCGTCGAGATATTTTACATTTATTGTGTTTATTTGTTAATGAAAGTTCAAGCATTAATGTATGTATTGTTTTATATCAATTTTAAATACAGATGTGATTTATTCTTTCGTGACATGTCTAACTATATCAAGTAGAACTCCCCCATCATTAAACTGATACATATATAAAACGTTAATAGTACTTTGAATGAGGTTTTCACTAAACATTTTCTGTTAATTAGGGAAACAAGTATTTTGTAACATGAGCATGCGTCATTAGTGTTGATTTATGTTATAACATCAGACATTTTCCTTAACAATTTACCTTTCCGAAAATATCATATCTCGAGATGTATTTTTATATTCTATCATTAAGTGTTATCTCTAATAATAAAACATCGTAGTGTTTGAATATTAATACACCTTATACTAAACTTTGTAACTTATTGCTGCCAAATGATTTATATAAGAACATTTAACTATATAATAGGATTGTTAAATATTAGCCCTGTGTACACATTGGCATACTGCCCGGAATTTTGGAAATACATTTTTGAAAATGTTTAATAACATTTACACTAGTAAATATAAGACTTTTTTTGATCATGATTTCTGTTATAACGGTCTTTAAGTAAGATACGTATTAAGTTGATACGTAAAGGTGTATTGCGTTTTCCTCTCATACATGAAATTACAAAAAATACCTGGTCAATGCTTCCTTACAAAATCATCTACACTTTCGTATCAATACTTTTACGCAGACAAAAAACTAAAACAAATGTAATCAGATTCACAGACAAAGAAGGTACATTAATTTGTTTTTTTTTTCTTCAGGTTTTTCTCCGTTAATATAAATGTAAGGTTAGATCAATTCTTTGTCAATGGTCAATTCATCTATTTGAACAACTGTCTGAATAAAATACTGTCACTATTTTAGTCGATATTTTCGCAGATATAATCTGTTTGACATGAAATGGAGGAAAACAACTGCTGGACGAACAGATGCACATACAATCAGTGGAATAAATTAGAAAAGAGACATACATTCCAATCGGCAATTAAAGCATTGTTGAACATTATTCCTTATAAATAAATATATATAATTTCCTCTTACAGGGCGAAAATTGTTTTGTAATGTTTTAAGAATGGAACTGAACCATGATACGAGCTTATCATTTGAACTGTGAAGTGCTTGAAGTGAAATAGTATGTAATAAATATAAAGTGGGACTTCCATTCAAAATGGTAAATCACTATAACTATACTAATTACTTATATACCACAGAAGCAAAGACGATCGTAATTGGCCAATAAGTTCTATTTAGGAAACTAAAAGAAAGCATAAAGAGTGAAAGGCTTTTGAAAAATATGAATTTTAGCACTTTTGTGGCTCATACGGCCTATAATAAATATAATACACTTCAACATTCATACAGTCATATATAAATACATAAAAGCACAATGTAATACGCCATTGTTTTACTTTTAAAAAGTTGAGAAGTATTGTTTGATGAGTAAACCTCTAAATAGAGTATATAATCAAGACGTGTACCGAGGAGAGGAAGATCGCAGTATCTGCCTATATTCTATGTATATGTTGCAGGCATTTTATGAAATGTTATCTAATCAAAACACGACGAGTTCTGTTATCCTTCAGTTCCTTAATTATGGAGGAAATTATGATTTTTGGAATTACAATAAGATTACAAAACTTCTAAATTATTTTAAATTGTAATCATTATTCTAAGATAAAGCTTCTTACATTTCTGCAAAAGCGTGATCGTTAAGAAAAATATTGAATATTTTAATAACATATACATGTACTTCTTGTCTATATGAACACTAGAAGCAACTTCTGCCAAGTTTTCTTTCTCACACACGCATCCCTTTACTTTTGGACCATGCGCTATCTTCACATCGGAGGTTACATAATCACCGCCGTATAACATGTACAATTTCCCAATTTAACCGTCATCATGTTTAAATGTAAAATACTCCTTTATACTCGATGGAAGGGGGGGGGGGGTGAACGATAGATTGCACTTAAGGTATTAGACCCCTAATTGAAAAGTTTAGCATATTTTTCAAATGGAAGTCTTTCTTATTTCAAAGCATTCAGGACATTATTTGTGTGTACTTTTAGGAAGTTTTGACCGTGTAATTACAAAGAAATAAGAAAATTTTCACTAAAAACTTGTATCAAGTCCGAGGGGGCAAAATGGACGACCACTAGCAAATGTTCAAAAAGAAAAAGAAAATTTTCAGTCAAAATGTTAAATATTTCCTATTTTTACGTTAAGAAGACATCATACAATAAAATTATAAAGTAAACAAAGATATATGATCAAGCATTTCAATCTAAATGTATTTTAAGTATATTCCTGAAATTCTAAAATGTGTCATTTTTAGCATACTTTTTTTTCCGACCCACATAAACAAGGTCAAAAATATAGAAAAGCAGAATAGTGCATGCAAAAATATTGATTTACATTTTATCTATATCATATGATTCATATCCAGTGAAGTATATCAAAAAATGAACAACTGTTACCGACAAAATATTCCAGAAGAAAAAAGAACATTTGAGAAGGTTAAATTTCCCGACTCGTAACTTGAAAAAACTAAAATTGATTTTTTACCCCAAAAAAGAGAGAAAAAATACACTCTCTGCATTTCTAAAATATTAGTTAAGTAATAATTGTTTTGTGAAACAATAAAGAAAAAAATTAAAGAGTTTCCTATTTTTCCAAGTTAAAAAGTCCTACAAGTTGTTCTAATGGGAGAACATGACATAATTTTATAAAAAAAATCTTAAAATAATTAACAAACTTGTGTGTCTTCATCCTGTTTAGTTTTATAAATAATTATTATTTGATTAAATGTTTATCAGTGAAATACTTGCTTTAATCTGTGAAATAAAATATATATCATCATTGTACATGTATATCACTCACACTGTGACTGGTATAGCTTTACCAATTCTTTTTGAAAAACATTTCATTTTCAAAATTTGTAAATTTACATAGAATGTAATTGATATGTAGTTTTCATAATGGTACATTTCTTGATTGCACTAATATAATTATAAACAACAGCATAATGATAACTATAAACTCAAAATACTTTGTTTGAGCAGTGTTTCAGCGGGCACCTGAAAGTGTATCATCTTTACGTGCATAAATTTGTTTCTATTTATGATGACAACAGTTTAAAATTGCTGGTTTCCTTACTTTTAAAATGAAATATAAAAATGACTTGTTTGTTTCAGTAAAAATTATATAAATCACACATCTAAGTAAAAAATATTCAAATTCTCAATTGTGCTAGGCACTTGTAAAACTAGTACTGTGTCCAAAGGACACGGATGCCCCCACTGACAACAAATATATGGTTTATAGTGAAAATATCAACAAAGGGCCATAATTCTGTTAAATTTGGTCGCAGCAAAATTCCTTCCTTTACTACCATCTACACATTAAGGTTGTTCATCCCTGAAAGTTTAAGCAAAATGTGCAATCCGGTTTAAGAGGAGTTGCGTTCACAAAATTTCTATATGGTATATAGTGAAAAAATCAACAAAGGGCCATAATTCTGTTAAATTTGGTCGCAGCAAAAATTCCTTCCTTTACTACCATCCACACATTAAGGTTGTTCATCCCTGGAAGTTTAAGCAAAATCTGCCATCCGGTTTAAGAGGAGTTGCGTTCACAAACTTTTTACATAGTATATAGTGAAAAAATCAACAAAGGGCCATAATTCTGTTAAATTTGGTCGCAGCGAAAATTCCTTCCTTTACTACCATCTACACATTACGGTTGTTCATCCCTGAAAGTTTAAGCAAAATCTGCCATCCGGTTTAAGAGGAGTTGCGTTCACAAGATTTCGGGACGTACGGACAGACGGACGGACAGACAGACGTACATACGGACGGACGGACAAGTGCAACGCTATATGCTCCCACCTCTCATCTTTCATTGTGTTACACAGAACAAACTAATATCCTCAATCAGTATCTCCTTCAATATTTAGTATCATACAAATAACAATATATAGCACTGACAATACGGGTAGTTGTGGTCCTTTGTTTACAGTTCTATGTGTAATGTCACTCACTTTTCCATAAGTCTACCTGTTTGATTACAGTTCACTCACTATTCCTAAATAAGTCTACCAGTTTAGGTATTACAGCTTCTAGAACACGTTTTGAGTTTGTCACTCTAGGTTGACATTCAGAATTTTTAACTGTAAAGGTGTTAAGAAGTCCATCTTCTCCTTCACGTGAATATGTTCTCTGAAGATGATTTAGGTTTAGTCCAGACCCAGCTATGTTCTCTGCTGTGGCTGACTTGCAAATACCACTTGAAATCGGAATATCTAAACTTCTGATATTCTTGGCTTTCTCCCTGTTAAACATAAGTGAATTGTACATGGCTTTTAGTGAAAAGCTGAATTGGATAATTTCCTGCTTTGACAACTTTGTAAACATAAGGAGTTTACGTAAAAATGTAACATCCTCTATAGCATTACGTGCACTGTACGAAGTATGAACATGACTTAATCTTCTTGTTTATGGGATTCACCAGGAAAAACCTTTTTAAAAACTGGAAGAGTGTCAATAAGTCGTAGGGTACAATAGAAAAAAGAATCTAGAAAATCCACTGTCTTTAAAATAGATAAGAGGACGGGAGAGTCAAACCGCCTACTATTGTGGGCAATATGGAAATCATTTGACTTGCTTTCTATCCATTTTATGAACTGTTGTAAGGCTTCCTCGATAGGCAAAGATTTCACTAAAGTTCCATCAACCTTCATAGATGAATCAGTAACCACAATGCCAGTCACTTGTTGTTATTTACATACTTATCAAAGGTATCACCAGTGTCGTAATCTATTGCTGATATCTGTGTAATGTGAGGAATGATACTTCCACGAACTGAAAATATATAAGACACCATAGATTGATAGAGTGCAATACATACATAATCTGTTTCATATTAAAATTTGTAATAGAATCCTATGAAAGATGAGTATAAAACAAATCAAATGATAAGCCTTCATTTTTTGTTAAGAATGTGGTGTTTACTGTGTAAGATATTTAAAATGGCCCTCTTTACAGCGACAACCTCATTAAAAAACAGTACATTTGTTGCAAGAAAATTAACTTCACTATGAAAGTATCCTTGTTACAATAACCTCTAGTCTAAACAATAAGTAAAGTATGTAGATAGTGTTTTAGAATAAAAGCAATTACTTTCTCTAAATCAAATGTAACAAATGTAGCTTGGTCTGAGGGATTGTATACCACAGGTTTAAAATCTCCTCGAGGAACTGCATCTGGAAGTTTGTCTACATCAACATCATGTTCATGACCAATACCTATGACAAAAAATAAAATAAAAATGCATTCTTTTGTTCAAGTTATGGCAAACAGCTTGATGTTTTCCTAATCATTCATCACCCCAGAATCTTTAGCTGAATTATTTTGAGGAAAACCATACAAATTTGTTGTATTTTTTTATTTATTCACCTTTTGACATGGGAATCAACCATTTTCATTTTCTAACAACAGATGTATTCTCATATGACGAAAAGCAGAGTTGAAGTTATTCTTAACACAAAAATAAGCTTATGGTTTTCTTGTAAATTGAGTTGGAATTCAATAATATAAGATAAGAAGAGTTGGTAAATACCTGATTGATAGGAAATTCCCTCTAAGACTTCTTGAGCACCCTGGGTGATAGCTCGTTCCTGCTTTAGAATTTGACGCCTACGTTTTGTTGAAGGTAACATTGACTTTTCCGATGACCTCTTTCTGTGTTGTGCACACTTTTCAGCATATTTCACTGTGTTTACCCCAGGTGACAACCCAGCTGTTTCATTTGCCTGCCAAAGTGTTAAGTGTTTGGTTACATTGCAGGTAGATTAATGCCAGCCATATATAAATGTAGTGTTGTGCTCTAAGAGAGTTACTTTATTTTTAAATAAAATTTAATTATTGTCATATAGTTGTAAACATATCACTGAAGTCTACAACTTGTTACGCTTTTGTCAGTATATTTTTGATACGCTATTGTCAGTATATTTCTAAGTAAAAACTATTTATTGTAATTAACATATTGATGAAGCATAAAAAGTGAAAACGAAACCTTACATCCAATTATGAAAACTTGATCACCAACAACTGTTTAAGAGGAACGAAAAAACTAGTGATCAGGGAAACTACAACAATGGAACTGCATCTATAACAAGTAAAATTGCAAATTCAACATATAACGTATGAACAATAACAAATAAACAGAACAAAAAACATGAACTTTTATGTTTCCTTCATTTTAGTATCAATTAATTTACATCAAATAACACAGGAAAGTGAGAGAATTTTAATATTGCATCTGTACGTGAATAATGTAATTATTGAATTTTGTCAAATATGGACAATATACTTTCTCCCCTCATTGATGAAAGCAGATGTAGCATGTACACGGCGATCAAGGGATTCTGAATTGCCATAATGTAAAGACTTAGGTGCACGGAGTGTTACTTATCTTATATCTTATCTTATATGGCAGACTTCTGTGGGAGTACTTCTCACCAGGCTTTCTTTTATATCCACAAAATCTGGACTGACAGAAATGATGTGGAATAACTGCCTTTAGATTGTCCTCCATTCTAACTGGGTCACCTTGGTTTTTGGAGAATACATATTTCAGGCATTTCTGAATGTGAATAATAACATTTTTGCTCAACTTAATTTCTTTCTCTGCAGCCAATTGATATAATAGCTTTCCAACATTTTTCACGATGTGATTTTTATCAAATCGTTTCTTCATTGTTAAATTTAAGTTCCCTTTCAGACGAGCTATTAGTGTGTTGTCCCCATCATCTTCGAGGTATTCTACAGGCGTACCTTGTTTAACACCCTGCTCCCCACTTACACTTTCCATGAGTTTGGCACTTCCACTGTGTGTATGCACACACCTATGTTTTCCTACTTGATGACACGGTCTATCACGTACGGTGACTTACTATTGTCTTTAAAACTTTCTTTCCATACTTTGCTTTTCCCATGAAGAAAGTGTGGACTGCATGATAAAAATACAGCAAATATATTATGAGTTTATCTAACTTAGTTAAGGCATCAAGGTATTATGTAAAAACCAAAATAACAAAAAAAAAAATAATGCATGCTGTGAACATGACAGCCAGGTCAGAGCTCAAAGTTAAAACCAGGGTTATTCATATAACCATTAGAATAGAATTCTTCTTCTAAATGCCACAGTTTGAAAGAACTATGTTGACTAACCAGTCTTACTTTTATGCAAAACTCACCTTTTCAATTATAAATCAATAACAGTGGTTAAAACACACAGATACTTTTCTGACAAATTCTTAATCATTACTGACATGATAACTGAGAAAGACATTTTTTTTTTACTTATATGTTAAACTGTCAAATCCTCTTTTGTGCCAGGCAGTATCTACTGCACAGGACACACCACTGCGAGTTTATCAGGGAAATTTCGGGGAAAGTCTTAATCTGCTGTGAGGTTTTTCAAGATGTGGACCACTTCTGATTTTGTTTTCAACCTTTGACTGTCTGTGAGAACTGTATTCGTAAAAGTATATTTCAAAAATATTTTCTGGATTTTAAAAATCATCTTTAAACGTAATGTTGACAAATATTGAAGATACACTAATGAATTGACAA
This sequence comes from Ruditapes philippinarum, assembly GCF_026571515.1. Taxonomy (NCBI): domain Eukaryota; kingdom Metazoa; phylum Mollusca; class Bivalvia; order Venerida; family Veneridae; genus Ruditapes; species Ruditapes philippinarum. The sequence continues at coordinate 84,227 of NW_026862426.1, read as the reverse complement.
TAACTTATTTATAATTAATATAACACAATGTTCATACTATAATGAGTTTTGTTAATTATTAATGCTGATTGCACGACTTTTTCCTGACTAATTTTGGTAATCACTACTATGAAATATTTCGGACTGCGTAACGATTATTGATCACAAGAAAATACATCAAATTGTGTCTATTGAAGAGAACCCCAAATAACATTGCTAAATTATCATAGTATTTTCATTGAATTGCTACACCCCGATTATAAATATATATATATATGATGTTAATATATATATTTTTCGTAAATAAACAAAATAAAAAAAACTACCAGTACTCACTTAAGTGCTGGCGAGGCATCTGGCATAGGACATACACCAAGATCTTCAATAAGACCTTCCATGTTGTGTTCTGATAGCATTGATTCTTCATGACGCACATCCCTTAAAAAGAATGTATGTATTTAATAAGAATTTTAGTCTTAAACCAATGAAGGTAAGTTCTCCATGTAGAAATAAATACTTTTTTTTAAAAAACAATTACACATTTATGTTATTTTGAAAAAAAATATGTACATGAATATAGAGTAACATGTAAAAACACCTCGGTTAGGAAAACAAAGCCATTGTTTAAAAACTCTTTTCTCATATATCGATTGTATAATATTCTTTGGTTTCCTAAGCCATGAATGTGCCAGCAATATAGCATTATACCATGATAAACTGCATAGACATATAATTACAAAATAATTTTTGAAATTCTTCTAATTCAATTACATGTTATTTCGAAAATATCATTGTAAATGTGTCTTACTCCATTTCCTTGATAAATGTTTCTTTTGCAGCAGATACTGTCGACATAGAAGCCACTGTCTCAATGATATTTTTCAGCACGTCTCTCCATTTTTTTCATGTTTTTATTTGCAATTGTTGGTATATTGAGTGTTGACAACAAATTGTTGACCCTCACCGGCCCACCTAAACTATCAATCATTGCTGTAAGAAAATGAAAAGAAACAAATTATTTCATTTTAGAATACAAATATTTTGTCCAAAAAAAAACTTCACGTGGTTTGTTATTTACATAACCCTGATAATAACACATTGTATTTATATATTATAGAGCCATTTTTTTTGCTGCCTCATGTATGTTGAATATTAATGTGACTGTGTATTGACAGCCAAGTGTAAACTGTGTCTTTTTTATAAATGTAAATGTAGGATTTTGTAATGTCTTACTAAAAATTGCATTGTATAGATTTAATTTAGTAACGTTTTATCATTTGTTTTTCAAATTTCTAAGTGACGTTGGGGAAGTTAAAACTGTTTAGAGGGATGTTTATCAACAATTTCACAATAAGGAGTAGTGTTTTATAATTCAACACAAACAAGATACATGTATTCTTTATTATAAATTATTTGATACATAAATAATGTCCGCATAAATTCTATCATAATTTTACATGTTTGACATTATTGAAAGACAAGTGGATAAATGTATATTCATTTTGGTACGAGACCTTACATCTATGAATTCATAATCAGTATAGTACTTCATCTAAAGTATGATGCAATACATTAATCACTTACCTGTTCCTAATTTTGTGTTGACACCGAAATATGGCATTCCAACTTTCCCAGTACAGGTCTTCAATCTATGAGTTTTTCCACAGGGAACACAATTCACATGACCGCATTCTGTGTTTTGACATTTCACATACCAATATCCAGACACGCCCTACTAGGTTCACCTAACACGTTGTCAAATGTTAACGGTACTGGTCCAAGTCTACATTTTTTACAAAATTTTAGATTTGACAGTAGAACGCCAAACTCAACGATTCTTATTCCCTCTTTCCAACCCTCATTATCAACTGATTTAGGAAGAGTGGATGCTTTGAAGAGCTGGTTTGTTGACTCCTGTACTATAGTTAAGCTCTATAATTAAGTCGGAATACTTGGGTTTTCTGCGTCTTTTTACACTTTTTTTTAATCGACCGAGCGTATCACCACTTTAAGACCCCATGTAAGTTATCTACGGAAATTACGTCATTTTCTTGGGGAATACTACCACGTGACCGGGGATATCCGCTATTATTAGAATTCCGACTTCATTCGTAAACAAACGAAGTTCGTTACGATAAATGGCGAGATAAGGCGGTATTGTCGAAGATTGGCGATTTCATTAGAGGTCTAATACCTTAATACTGCCGTCCATGAACGGTCAAAACAAAAGGGTTTGCGTGTTTTAAGTAGCACTCCTCTGGTATAAAATTGAATTTTTAATTGTATGTTAACTTGTATTTTATCAGGACATTTATGAGGTTACGCGTCCTGTGATAATTACAAAATGTATTTATGTAAAAACGACAATCCTTTCCCGATCTAATTGTGCTTCATAGTATTTATGTAACTATTACGCCTGTGGATATTTTATAATCTCGCAGTGGTTCATGTATAAAAGCACCATGAAGTATTCATTATTTAACAGTATTAAATAACGAGAGGTGTTACATTTATTATGAACACAATCAAAACATGTTATATGATCGTATAGCTTACTAAAACTTCTGCAAAGCTATTAATTCATTTTAAAATAATGTCTCATACATATACCCGTCCCATTTGAGTTGAAAATTCTATATGGTTAGACCAAAAATTTATGATAATTGATGAGGGCATTACTTCAGAAACATTGTAAAACAGGGAAAACACGAGATACACTGTTTCTATTAACCTTTCAAATATAAAAAAGTCATCAAATTCACATGAACATTTCAAAGAGAAGTTTCTAGCAATTAAGGAAGAACATGAAAATTTAATACATATTTATACGGACGGTTCAAAAGAAGGTTGCAAAGTAGGTGCGGCTGTGTTTGAAAATAATTTTACATCTAGTATGAGGTTACCAGATAATGCATCAATTTTTACTGCTGAAGCAAAAGCTATCGATTTAGCATTGTCATACATAGCACAGCATACCCACGATAAATTTGTGATATTTTCTGACTCGCTTTCTGTTTTAATATCCATTAAAAATAAAAAATCTGACAATATCATGGTAAAGAAACTTCTTTTACGATTTCATGATATACTAAAAACAAAATATGTTAAATTATATTGGATTCCAAGTCATGTAGGAATACGAGGAAATGAAAAAGAAGATGCTTTAGCTAAACAATCATTAAATTTTCAAAAAACTGACTTATTGTTACCTGCTTGTGATTTTAGACCGGCTATAAATAAACTCGTATCATCTGAATGGAAAGCAAATTGGGACAATGCCGTTTTTAATAAACTTCACGATATAAACCCATCTCTTGTTGTGTCACCATCTCTATCTCTGTCAAACCGCCGTGATCAAACAGTTCTTCTTCGATGCCGAATTGGACACACTAAAATTACCCATTCTTATCTCCTTACAAATGACAATGCCCCTTTCTGTGTAGGTTGTAATGAAAATTTTACTGTCAAGCATTTTCTTCTTGAATGTCATGATTTTTCACAGGCCCGTAATAGATTTTATTCTGTAAATTCACTCAGAGAGCTTTTTAATACAATTCCATCAAAAAACATAATTGATTATTTGAAAGAGATAAACTTGTATTCTAGGATCTAATTGGTTCATTTCTATTGTCATTTACAAAGTTTAACATAACATTTTAAGCCTATTATAGCATTCGGCACGATATGGCCAGTTATGTGTTGACGTGCCGTAAAAATCCATACAAACAAACAAAGTTTCTGCTGCTACTGTGCGTCACACTTAACATGGTAAAGGTGTTTTACCAAACGTCGCACAGCAGCTACTGCTGACGTCATACGTAAAATCCGTACTTCTATAGTGTTCTACTTTGTCACTTACATTCATGTGTTAGATAATAACAAACATCAAACTCCTTTCGTTATACATCAAGATTAGGTACTTTCATTGAAATATTTTTTTACTCTTTTTACATGAACGATAAGTATAGGTTAGAGTTAATATTGGGTGTTCTTTGAAAATAAGAAAGCTAAAAAGGAGCGGAGCTTGCGAAGCGACTGTAGCTTTCTTATTTACGAAGAACATCCAATATGCACTCTCACCGGCTTAGTGCTCCGCCCACTTGCGTTTTTATAATATAAAACGTCCAGTTTATATAAAATCTGTTCTGTTTAGATTTGAAACCTGGAATTTTGAAAAATCCTCGTCGGTGATTGGCTTAAAAAAATTGGCGAGCAGTAAATATACATATATAGGTATACTTAGTGCTCGCCAATTTTTTTAAGCCAATCACCGACGAGGATTTTTCAAATTTTCAGGTTTCAAATCTTAATAGAACAGATTTTATATAAACTGGACGTTTTATATTATAAAACGCAAGTGGGCGGAGCTAAGTTTCGAAGAGCGCCAAAGTGCAATATACGCATGTGCAGAGATCTTGAAGTTTACTCCTCCTACTAATCAATATTTATGCATCATGTTTTTTCCGTACACGCAAATGTATATCGTCACTACGGCATAGAATTAAAAAAAAAAAGGTTCATTGAAATGAAAACAGGCAAAATAACAGTAAAAATGTTTTATTACTTACGAACCAGTATCATTTTATAATTTCCAAATAAAAACATTCACTTTATTTTTTATAATTTCCAAATAAAAAGTTCACTTTATTCCAATTAATCCAAACATTTAACACAATGTAAACATGTTTATTTTTTATTTAGCTAAAAATCCTGTTTCACACAAAGTTAAACATCCATAGCAATTTTGCGACCATCTTTCATCAGAACTAATTTTTTTACACATTTCGGCACTAGGATTGTGAGTGTACTTGAATCGTCCTCGGACCCCGTACGATCAGAGTGGGATGGCACGGGGGATTCTGATTTAACGGGAGGCGCCCCCGCCTCTGATACTTGTGGTTTTACGGCCCGTTGTGCTAATGGTGCGGGTGTGTCTAACGTATTGCTGATATCTTTTAGCATGTTAAAATCCTCCCTCTGATAGGAATGTACAGCAGTGCTGCGGTGTTTACTGCGGCTTACAACAGCTTTGTCGGTAAACTTTTCATTGTACATAGCTGTACAAAGTGTGACCCTTGCCGAATGATAAGTAATGCGTTTCCCGTCAGTGGAAATATTTGCTTTTTCAAAAAAAGTTTTCAACATATTCTTCAGAGAATTTTGCGGAATAGAAGAACAACTATAACGCAAATTGTTATTCTCATCTACGCCTCAAAGCGGTTTTCGGTAGAAGGCTCCTTTTCTTGGAATTAAATTTAAGTACTTTTCAAAAAGTTTGAAGACACTGCGTTCGTTTTCCTCTTGTTCATAATGAACTATGTGGCTGATGTAAATTTTTCTGTGTTTCAATCCTCCTTGCGCGTTCTTTCTGACACGTGGCACGAAACGAACATATTTTGTATTGTTTGAATGATCAAAACATAACTCAAACTGTTCAGCTTTGCAATCTAGATGCTCCTGATATCCTCTGAAACCAAAAACTTTTCCGTTATAATAAAAAACAGCATTACTTAATCCAATAGCCCTGCTCATGTCAAAAACATGAGACTCCTATAACTGTTTTTCATCGTCAAATGTTATTGGATCGGACTGATTAACTTTATTTCCAATCCCGGAAGCAGTTATTTCTTTCATCCTGGAATCAAGTGTTTTGCGTAGTTCTGCAAAAGTGGGTTCGTCTTCTTTAAAGAAGTTCACGAAATGTCCCTCAGCTTTCAAAAAACGCTGAAGTCCGCAAACTATCTGATAAAGTTTGTAAGGGGGGTAAGGGGCGCCATCTTTGCGTCGTATTTCTAGTATAAACCGTTACATCCAATAATCAAGAAGTTCTGGAGTTTCAAATGCAGCAACATTTTCTGGAATAGGAAATCCCGGTTCCAATTTAGTTTCAGCACGCAAATTCCTATTTATGGCCCATTCCTTCCAAATACCTTTTGTCCATTGTGTATTTTGACGAGTTTTTCTGGGAACCCCGCCAAGCTGTTTCTCTCGGATTTCTTCTGCTGAAAATGACAATGCAAATCTTCCATCACTGGCACGGTTATTTGCTGAAAAAAGATATAGAAACTAAGTCAAACGAAAACAAACTTTATGAACAGGCTCAATCAAACCGAGCCTGCAACATTTTCAATTTTGCCGTGTTGGGCTTTCTTTAGGGATTCTTTATTTATCTATTTTAAGATCACATCCGTGTTATTTGTGCCGTGTGGCGGCTGTAAAAAGTCTCCCCGTACATTTAATCAATGATGTTATATTTTCGATCCTTGAAGATCGTTCAGCACGACATTATTGTTGTGCTTGTGGTATTTTTAGTTTCAACTTTTCGGCATTTTCTATATGGGTGGTTCCAATATTCCTACTTGAATAATGTTGAATCACCCTTAGGATATGTTGCCTGCTTTTTAAATTTGTCTTTTGACGTCTTATCTGTGATACGCAGGCTTCATAACCTCTGATCCCCTTTCAAAATTCCAGTTTATTTAGTTCCGCCCATTGTTTTCTCGTTTAGGGCACACGCTTTTTATTAGTTGGGGACCATACGCCGCTTTTCATGGAATGGCACGGAAGTGTCACATTGAAGATTCCATGATAACCGCCGTATGAACACATCTGCGGATGTTTCTAAATTCAAAATTTACTATTTCACGTTTAAATGTTGAATTCTGCTTAAGCCGGTGCTAGGGGGCGTGGACGGTAATTTGCACTTTCCAGTACCGTCCATGAACAGGCTCAATCAAACCGAGCCTGCAACATTTTCAATTTTGCCGTGTTGGGCTTTCTTTAGGGATTCTTTATTTATCTATTTTATTAAAATTTCATGCAATTGGAACAAGTAACATTCGCATTGACACAATTATATTAAAAATCTTTTTAGGTAAATATGTGGGAGCCGAATATTGAACGCCTTTACAAAAATTGATATAATTAAAATGAAAGAAGACATTTCTAGCAGACGAAAAATTTCCCCGCACGCAAAGGTTAAATTTGATATAGATCTATTGAAAAAAATATTTACCGGTCTGAGGCAAAGGTTTCTCATCTTCTGCTGAAACTGCATCACTGGCACGGTGATGTGCTGAAAAAAAGAAATACAGACAACTTAACGAAAGGAAGTTAAACTTTTTTTTATAAATTTCATGCAAATGGAACAAGTCAAATTCGCGTTAAATACATAATCATATTCAATAATCTTCAGGTAAATATGCGGGAACCGATTTGCAAAATTGATAAAATCTAAATAAAAGCACAAGACATTTCTAGCAGACGATAAATTTCCCAGCAATTTCAATACAAAAATATTTACTGGTCTGAGGCTTAGGTTTCTCGTCTATTACCAACTGCTGGCTAGGAATTTGCATTAGTTGCGTAAATGTCAAAGAATTGTTCTCAAATTCGAAATCTTCATTGAATAATTGAAGCAGTTCTTTGTCGAGGAGATCGAAATCACCGCTATCATTTTGCGCCTCCATATTGCCTGATTTACCTGGACAGAATGCGGGAATTAGCTATGCAAAACACGTGACCCGAAAATGTGTACCGCTACCGTCTTCCAAATATGGTTATACACATTTAGGCTATCGTGTGACGTCACGCAGTGTGTTGGGCGGAAAAAAATGGGCGGAGCACTAAGCCGGTTAGAGTGCATATTAGATGTTCTTCGTAAATAAGAAAGCTCCGCTCCTTTTACGCTTTCTTATTTACGAAGAACACCCAATATGCACTCTAACCTATACTTAGATTATATGAAATTTACACTTCAAGATTTACAGACAAAGCTTCTACGGTGTTTTACTTTGTCACTTACATATCCATGTGCTTAATTGTGCCACGTATCGTAATTAGTATCATTACTGTCCTACTAACATTAAATCTAGCAAAGATGAGAAATAATTGAGCTAACAACGTTTCCTAATTATATAATGATAACAAATCTCATAATGCCACAAATTAAAAATGGTGTCTTCTCATACTACAACTGAATGTTTTGTAAAATGCACTTTTGACAAAACTCTGTACGAAAGTGTTATGTGATCAGTCAATTACGATAAATATCTTACGTAAAGAAGAAAAAGCAGAATTATTCAACTTTTACGTTTGTATATTACGCTGAAAATTATAGTAAATGCATGTAAACGATACGGTTTGAGTAAACATACATTAACAAGCTTACATACACGTTCAAATAATGTATTAAGTTCAATATCGTATAGGATTACAACATTCAAAATCAACTTTACAGTATTTTTAAGAAAAAAACAACTTAATATAACATTTATAAGGTATGAACAAATAAAAACAGCCATGGCCATATCAAATCATTTACTATTCAAACATATAACGGGCAAGAACATATATTTACAAAAAAAATCATTAGTGCTTCGTTAAAATATATCTTACAAATCAACATTTTCTTTAATAAGGTGAACATAAATATTAGATTTTTTTCTAATAATTTCTTAACACTATTGACGTCTAATCTTTTTTTTGCAAATGGGGAGCTTTATATATCAATTATAACACTAACAAGTAGTAGTTTTAAAAGAGTAGTTTTAAAAGAGTCAGTCGCCGTAAGTGTAATAAACGTGGAGACTGTATAAGCCGTGAATTGAAAATTATATATCCATGTCATCAATACAGATTAAGGTTGGCAGTCTACGTTTGACCGGGATCCTATTGTTGGTTGACTCTCTTGACATTCCGACATTGAGAAGCTTATTTCCAAAATTAAATTTGGGTAAAGGCCAGTCTAGAAATTCACGTTGAGTTGTAAAATATGAAAAAAGCCTTTAGTTTGGACACACATATGGAGGATATTAAATGAGTTCAGATTCAATACTGAATTAATTGAACGAGTTGAAAAAACTTATATTATCGCATAATATTATTTTATTCAACTCATTTAATAAATCAAGTAATGAACCTACAAGAATATAATATTTTATTTACCAACTACCTGAAATAAACTGTTTAAAATGAAAAAGACTCATTTTTCATTGACGCGCCTATTATGCAACGCTAAAATTAAGCGCATCTGTAAGCTATGATTGTATAACGCAATTTACGTCACATCAAAATATATGCACGGTCGTGCCATACCATTTTTACTGAGTCGCAAAATCGGCACGGGTATGTGATCAAAGGTATTTTAATACTATTATTTTTTATTATTATTTTAAACAAAAACTAAATAAGGCTATACATTGTTTATACATATTTATAAAATCTACGAAGTCATCAAATGATACGTTAATGTGCGCTTTTACCATTTTACCACTATGGTGACAATACATCTTATTTTATGTAAATATTATTATATGTAACTTTCTCCGTTTAAAGGAAGTCATTGGCATATATAATAAGTCAAATAATAATTCTTGCTGTGTACTGCAATTTCGTATGGTAATACTGAGTTATAAAATTCTAAGACTAGAAATGTCACATCCACAGACACAAAATTATTGGAAATGTTTAACGTGATTAGGATTTAATTATCCATAAAATCAATTAGATATTTCCTTATTGTTTAATATTTATTATTAAGAATACTTAATAAGACAGAGAGAAAATATCTAAAGTGACAACATAAATAAACGTCAATAATGTTGTGCGCCATGAAATTATAAAAAAGCGCTGTTCCTGAGATTGAATGTCAGCATTGTAATTCCTGATCTGCGATCAGAAAATACAAAAAGGAATTTCAGAACAAATTACAACAAAAACGATATATTTCGGAATCAAAACAAAAACATTCATAATAAACTATAAAGAAAGTGCCTTATTATGCACGATTGATTCAAATTATAAAATGTATTCTGCATATCATTGGCATTACGGTTAGTTGTACTTGCACTTCTTAAAATAGTACTGTTTGTTCCGAATTGTTAGATATAAAAATAAGTTTTTAAAAAACGTTTTAAAATGTTACTTTTCATTGTTAAACACGTTTCAGTGTTGTTATATTTTTCTGGCCCTTTGGGATCATTGATTACAATTTTTAAATGTTGAAAATTAGGTATCACTCAAGCCGGTGCTAATGTCGTTGTAAATAATGCTTACAATCATGAAGCTAGAACAATACTGAATTATGTACATTCATTATTTTGGACATGAATTAAATGAAAAATTACAAAGTTGAAACAAAGGTCAACTACATAAACGCGATTAAATCGACGCTGGTGTAAAAACAAAAATGAATGTTAGGAAATAATCTACAATGTCATGAAATTAAATTACCTCTTTTATATACGGCATATCGTCATGTTTATTATATAAACAGGGTAATGTTGACATCTGCAAATGCGCATAGATAAGATACACATGATATTTTATAATGTTTCATTGTTTCCCTGGCATACAATTAACCGCTAGTTTATTTATCTTTGCACGGAAATAGTAAAAACTACAATACTACAATACAGGTATATTAATTATGCTAATTGTAACAATGAAGCCACTGTATATACACTATTACTACTATATTCTAAATAAAGAATGCTAATTTGTAGATAATTACAATCTCCCTTAGTTTGAAATGTACTTAATATAACTTGTAAAACTTGTTAACTTGTAATTTGTACCAATAACAATATCTAGGGTTCAGGAAGCGGTCAATACCACAAAGATCAATATCAGAGACCTGAACTAACATTTCAAATTTAATATTGAACTTATGTTTTATAGGCTTTTATATAACAGAATGTCTGACTTACGAATGAAAGACGTGATATTTGTATCTGCTGTATACTCAACTATATTCATTTTCTTGATAGTTTATATTAACAGTTTTCTTTGGCATGTGAGATCTTTGAAGTAAATAAGTTACTGGCTATATTTGAACTTTACACAGAACTTTTTTCGAATACATTTTAAGTTTACTCAGTATATAGAATATCGCTAACGGCCAATTCCTATTCATTCCTTGATATTTTCCTGTTTCTGATAACTATTTATGCTAACGCTACCTTCTATATAAAAGTGGCGGCGTGGCCCGAGTGGTTAACTAGTCGGACTAGTAATCTAAGGATTGCTGACCGCGTGGGTTCAAACCCTGTCAGGGGCAAGCCGTTGTTTCCTTGAGCAAGAAACTTTACATTCATTGCTCAGTACTGGTTTGTTCAAGGAACGGATTCGGTAGTGTTTCAATAAGCATATAACTTCCAACACAATCGAACTAAAATGAATTTGTATAAACTTAAATAGGATTTATTTTGCATCAAATAATCTAAGAACTATGTTTTTGCTTATGAAAACTCTAGGAATATTTTTAAAATAAATTTAAATTGATGTTCTACCTTCCAGATTGTTTCAGTTTAATGTTTTCAAAGCTTCTTCTGAGACAATAAGCACGTCAAATATCAATCTATTTTACGCATTTTTAAAACAAGCAAATTGTAAGAATGACAAATGGATTTTACAGTGGTGGCAGCATTTTCTGGCTAAGAAATTATGTTTCGTCAAGACAAAACGGAATTAAGAAATAGCTTTCGTTAGATAACAATTTATTTGGAAGAAATAACCAATGGTATGATAATAAAATGACGACAGATAAGTATTACGCTTCTGAACGAAAGAAACGTTTTCTTTTGTTACAATTGTAACATTTACAAAGCAGTGTTTCGTTCCTGGAAACGACTGATGGTTGAGATTACAATTCCTCCTCAGTTCCAGTGAGAAAGACGTTTCAATGTTGGTATTTGATTTAATTATAAGATAACATTCCTGAAAACACAAAATCCATCTATCATATACATGCGTTATGTATAAAACGGGAACAATCGAAGCTATATTTCCTTAAAAATCTATGCATTTCTTAATTATACTACGTGCACATATACTTTTCTATTGCTCGAATATGAATTTCTCTAAATAGTTATGATTCTTCATCGGAGATGAATGACGTTTTATTATCATTCATCCTGTTTGAGTACATCAACTACGATATCCATCTAAATATCATTTTTCCAACAAAACATCAAACAATTCCGCCTATTTATGACGCTGCATTAGCTGATATAAATAAGTTTTATGTTTTTTTTTTTTAAATGCTTGTTATTTAACAATGTGACTGATATTTGAGGCAAAATGTCATAGAAGATGATTTATGCGATATTGATAAAATTTGATAATATAAATTGCATTTGTCATGTATGCTTTTCAGTCCATTATTCATGGCTGACTATTTTGCAATGAATCATGTTTTTCTCTTTAATGAATAGCTTATTTAGAAGAATTTGTAGATTGTAAGAAACTACTATTTCTCCATTTTCAAATAAGTAATTTAAGATGCACCATCTTATTAATAAATTTTGAAGATTAGATGTTAGGTAATTAACATTTCCTTTTTTGTTTTTCTTAGAAATAAGTTAATCAACAATTTTCTTATGCGCAATTTTATAAGGTAGATAAAAATACAACGGCTTTAAAACATGTGTTATAGATGTTTCTGCTAAATGTAAAGTGCCGTTATGCTCTTTTGTTGCTGTCAATTTGACTTAACTTGGTAATATATTTCAAAAGATTGACTATTATATTGGTGATTGGCCAATAATGTATTATAAAAATGATTATTATAAGAATATGTCCCACTATTTTTAAGATGCGTGACTGATACATTCGGAATTTTTCATTTGTCATGTGGATTATATTTTTTCCTAGAAAAAAAATACAATCGAACACAATCTTATTGTTGTTATATGAATGTTGCACAAAAGGTTATTTTAAACATTTACATTTTAGCTTTATTCCCTACCAACTTCTATTCATAAACTTCCTTGTCCGCTTTCTGAAATAACAGTTCAGGTATGGTATTAGAAAACATGGCCATGCTCCGACTTTGTTAACAATATCCCTAGTTCAATTGTGCACAGAACTTTATAAAACACTGCAAGGAAATGCAATAGACAGAGCTGATGTATGAATTGTGCATATGACAACGATGGCAACAGTCTTAGATTACAACATATTTTAGTTTGATTTGCTGCCCTCATTGCTGGTGGTCATGTGATCGGGAATGAGTTCCTTGTTGCTCTTGGTTTTTCATATTGTTTTGCAGAACACCTCGATAATACTTTTAAATAACAATATTTTATCTTCATTTTCTGTATTGCTAATTCTGATAGCACAGCACTCCTCTGGTATAAAACTGAAATTTTTATCGTATATTTACTCGTATTGGTGAGATTAAGTGTGCTGTGCTTAAATTTATTTTCTGTGAAAACGACAATAATGTTCCCGATTTATTTGTGCATCAAATATTAATGTTATCAGTACCATTAGGAACAATAAATTATCGCACAATATGTATTAAATTCACCATGAGTATTAAGTATATAACTTTATCAATCCTGATAGAAATAATTGTATACGTATGTCACTACAGGTGATGTACAAAAAATAAATCAGTTGTGAAGTTGAAGATGTGCGGTTTTAATGTACATCGCTTTAGAATGTTTACTCACAAATTCTATGGTAACAAGAAGTACAAAACATTACAAATGGGCATGGCATGCTTATCACAAAGACTTTGGTCAGTGTTGGTGTAACTCCACAATATATTCGAAATAACATAGTTATGGAATCAACATGTTCTTTATTTCAAAGCTTCAAGTTAGTACGTAACGTCAATGTAAAGCTAAGTAAAAGCTAAGTAACTACTTTTGGTGAATGACGTCGTTGTTATCTTATCTTTTAAATAATATTTTATTTTACACTTACTAAACGTTCAGACAATGCATTCTTGAATAACGCTTTTATTTCTTTTCAATATAAATATAGTCAAGCAAATGGAGTTAAGTGATGAAATATAAGATTTCTGTCTGGAAATCGGCGGATCGAAATTGAAATAAGATGTATATTTGTCTCTACAGTAAACATTAATTAACAAACAGGAAGATTTATTAAGTATGATGTATTACATGCTTTCGGGATATAAATCAACATCATATAAAACCCTATAAATTTAAGGAAGTATCACATTGTAAATAAAATAGTCAAACTAAGCGTGTTTTGTCTCATAAAAAGCTAAAACTAATTTTAAATGGAAAAAAGTGGTACTATAATGTTTAATTGTTATTTCTAAAGTTTCACATGCAAAATGAGAAATAATTTACAAGAGACATGTACCAGGGTTACTATCGTATTTTTATAAAGCATTGTTTAACCTTCCTTCTCAGGATAAATAATTTCTATTTTTCTGCTACCGACAGGAGATTCTACCCAACCTCTTATCCACTTTCAAACTACTATTTATTTAGTTTTGTCCATTGTTTTCTCGTTTTGGGCACATGCATTGTTTTATGCCGCTTTTCATGGATAAACACTTACGTTCATTAATGACCGCCATATAAACACTTGCTCAAAATTTGGAACAACCTTAATCTCTTACACACAATACATATTTACTTAAGGTGTACGTGTTAACCAAAAAATTCAAAAAATCCTTTTTACGTAAAGAAGTCAAGATTCTCAAATTAATCAAACATGCATTTTTTTAACACGAGTTTCATTAAATGCTATGATTCTGACATAGTGAAATAGTCTTGCATGCAACGCAACGAATGATACAAATGTGTACCAATTAATAATGAACTGCCTCCGTCCGTGCTGTGCCTTGTGCCCTGTCCTGTTTTTGTTTTGGATCCTGCTTGGCTTCTAGCCGGTGGTCCTGTGGTGCTGGATTGAGTGGGAGTTACATTAATTTAACACCGCCCTTCCTTTATGGTCTTGTTTGTTTTCATATTTTCATCATGCATGAAAACAATAAGAACCAGACAAACATTTAGTTTATATCATAAATGCGTCATCTGTCTCCTACTATGACCTTGAACTTGACCTGGCTTTTGAACACGCCACAGTATGATGATCGTATGAACTCATTGTACGAACTTATTTTGAAATCCTGTCATGAATACTTAAGTATTTTTCAGACACATATTCTCTTCTTTTTCCAAAAATGTACATGAAAGACTCTTCTCAATGTACATGTACATCCTAAATTTATACATTAAACGCTATCATTCTAGTATATTGTTCTTGCTTTTCTTTACTGCATTCGGTTTCCATTCTTGTGTCACCTATTCTCTGTACTAAATTGTTGAATTTATAAGCAATTAGTTTCTCAAATTAAAAATTATAAACAATCAATTCCACAGTGATTCAGTTATTATTTCTTCTTGAAACAAAAAAGATCACGTGATAACCTAGATGATGATGATGCTAAAAATTTGTTGATTATAGAAGAACATTTAAATGTTGTTTCGCCATTGTATAGGTTTGTTGTTATTCACCATGACAAAATGTTATACTAATTTATAATATAACATAGGGTCATATTCAATGTATACCAAGATTTGAATAAATCACAATGTTGAGAGTAAAATAAGTTATCAATATAATTTGCACTTTAAATGATGAGTCTACAATTGGCACATTTTCTTCTATAAGTTTTTAAAATAAAGATGAAAATAAAAGAAATGTATAATTTGGATGGGAAAAAAGAACGGTTCTTAGAGTTCGTGATGATTTAGTATGAACAGTTAAAAAATCACTTTCGGCTTAAGAAAAGTTCCCAAATATTTTGAAAAATTAATTATATGAACAAAAAATACAGTAAGTCTTTAGTCATACAATAGTCATGAAAAATAACAGGAGGGTACAGCAATTCGTTCCCGCAGCTATCATTATGATTTGATTTGTCACCATTTCATATTTGACATAAATTCATATCAAAATTACCGTTTTTCCCTCTGATTCAATACAGATGATTAATCAAGTTCTAGTAATTTTTTTTTAGTAAAGTGTGTTGTCAAAATTTGACGACATGCTGTTTCTTGATGCTAGAAATATTGCTACGAGATCAGTCGTTTGTGTAAATGTTTCTCTCAGAACAAGTTCAAGCCATTAAACATCAATCAATTAATCGCATTCAGAATTTCTCCCAAACAAATTGTAGGAATGACAAATGAATTGTAAGATGAAAGGGTCGACAGAAGATATTAACTAAGAAAACGGAAGAAATATGTTAAAGTGAACAACTGATATAAGTCGGAATTGAGGACCAATGTTAAAAATAACATGTGAAATTGGAAGACTATATATACAATTACTACTCGACAAATATCTATTACATTTAAACAGTCATTTCATCTAACAGGTGTTGGTATATTTTAGTGTCCTTGTATATCATGGATTCAAATAAGTTATTGAAGAATAAGCTGGTTCTGACGCATAAGATATGGATTACTTAAATATTGTCTATCATTAACGCAAAATTCACATTTAGGTTTAATTTTCATTGCTAATGAGCGACCGCTCCTTTTCCAGATGCTTTGACAATTGTGACTAAAATTCATTTCCAACGACTTTGAAATCCAGAATGACGTTACAGATTTATCCTCGTAATTTTGTTTTTTGTTCGGTCGAGGGATTTTACATCTATTATGTATATTTGTTAACGAACGTTCAAGCAAGTTTTATATCAATTTTTAATAAAGATGTGATTTATTCTTTCGTGACATGTCTGACTATATCAAGTAGAACACCCCCATCATTTAACTGATACATAAATAAAACGTTAATAGTACTTTGAATGAGGTTTTCACTAAACATCTTCTGTTAATTAGGAAAACAAGTATCTTGTAACATGAGCATGCGTCATCAGTGTTGTTTTATGTTATAACATCAGACATTTTGCTTAACAATTTATGTTACCGACAATGTTATATCTCGAGATGTATTTTTTATTCCATCATTATGTGTTATCTTTAATGATAAAAGTTCGTAGTGTTTGAAGAATTTGACACCTTGTATTATTCCCAAATGATTTATATAGAATCTTATATTGAACATTTGACTTTATAATACGATTGTTTAATATAAGCTCTGTGTACACATTGGCATACTTCCCGGAATTATTTTGGAAATAAATGTTTAAAAAACTTTAATAAACTTTACACTAGTAAAGATATGAATTTTGTTGATCATGATTTCTGTTTTAACGGTCTTAAAGTAAGATACGTATTAAGTAGGCACGTAAAGGTATATTGCTTTTTTCTTCTCATACCTGGTCAATGCTTCCTTACAAAATCAACAACACTTTCGTAGCAATATTTTTTCGCAGACAGAAAACTAAAAGAAATGTAATCAGATTCACAGACAAAGGTAAATTAATTTGTTTTTTTTTTCTTCAGGTTTTTCTCCGTTAATATAAATGTAATGTTAGATTAATCCTTTGTCAATGGTCAATTCATCTCTTTAAACAACTGTCTGAATAAAATTGGATTATGTCCTGGAGGGTTAATAAAATATGTCATTATTTTAGTTGATATTGCCACAGGTATAATCTGTTTGACATAAAATGGAGGAAAACGATTTTTTTTTAAAAACTCTCTGCTTGACGAACAGATGCACATACAACCAGTGGAAAAAATAGAATATAGATATCCATTTCAATCGGCAATCAAAACATTTATAAATATAATACACTTTAACATTTTACAGTCATATATAAATACATAAAAGCACAATGTATTACGCCATTGTTTTACTTTTTAGAAGTTGAGAAATATTGTTTGATGAGTAAATTTCTGAATAGAGTAAATACTCTAAACGTGTACCGAGAGGAGGAAGATCGCAGTGTCTGTATATTTTATATGTATATATTGCCGGCATTTTCTGAAATGTAATCTAATCAAAGCACGATGAGTTCTGTAATCCTTCAGTTCCTAAATAATGTTTTTGGAATGACATTTAGATTACAAAACTTCCAAAATATTTTTATCTTGTAATCATACTTCCCTACATTATTATATCTAATATTCTGCAAAGGTTGAGTGTAAAAAAAATGTTGAATATTTTAATAGCATATACTTCTTGTCTGTATGAACACTAGAAGCAATTTCTGCCGATTGTTTTTCTCACACACACATTATTTTATTCTAGGACCATACGCTACCTTCACATCGGAGGTAACAACCACCGCCGTATGATTACATTTAGATAGATTTCATTTTAATACAGCCGCCGTGAATAGCCATAAGAAAAGTATTTTCTTGTTTTTAAGTAGCACTCCTCTTGTATAAAATTGAATTTTTAATTGTATGTTTACTTTTATTTTATCAGTACATTTATGAGGTTTCGCGTCCTGTGATAATTACAAAATGAATCTATGTAAAAACGACACTCCTTTGCCGATCTAATTGTACATCATAGTATTTATGTAACGATTACGCCGGAGGATATTTTATAATATCACAGTGGTTCATGTATAAAAGCACCATGAAGTATTCATTATTGAATAGTATTAAAAAACGAGAAGTGTTTCATTTATTATGAAACACAATCAAAACAAGTTATAAGATCGTATGGCTTACTAAAACTTGTGCAAAGCTATTAATTCATTTTACAATAGTGTATCATACATATACCCAATCTCATTTGAATTGAAAATTCAATATGGTTTGACCAATAATTAATGATGATTGATGAGGGCATTACTTCAAAAACATTGTGAAACAAGTAAAACAGGCGGGATACAATGTTTCTGCTGCTACTGTGCGTCATATTCAACATGGTAAAGGTGATATAAGAAATAACATACTCAAAACAGGTAAAAGTGGTTGTTTAGCAAACGTCGCACAACTGCTACTGATGACATCGTACGTGAAATCCGTACTTCTATAGTGTTCTACTTTGTCACTTACATTCATATGTTAGATAGGAACAAACATCAAATTATTTTAGCAATAAATCTAGTTAATGTACTTTCGTAGAGATATTTCTTTCTATTTTTTACATGAACGTTAAATATAGATATTTTAGATCATTCGCAATTTACACTTCAAGATTTATAGACAAAGCTTCTACAGTGTTTTACTTTGTCACTTACATATCCATGTGCTAAAGTGTGCCACGTATCGTAATTAGTATCATTACTGTCCTACTTTAATAACATCTAGCAAAGATGATAAATAATTGAGCTAACAACGTTTCCCAACTATAAACAAATCTCATAATGACACAAATTAAAAATGGCGTCTTCTCATACTAAAACTGAATGTTTTGTTTCAGATAAATGTTCTTCTAAATTTGTAAGATGCACTTTTGACAAAACTCTGTACGATCCGTCAATTACGATGATAATCTTACATAAAGAAGCAGAATTATTCAACTTTTACATTTGTATGTTACGCTGACATTATAGTAAATACATGTTCACGATACGGTTTGAGTTAACATGCATTGTTTGTTTACTATTTACAAGCTTACAAACAATTTCAAATAATGTATAAAGTTCAATATAGTATAGGATTAAAACATTCGAAATCTTCTTAACATTATTTTCTTTTTTTTAACTTATCATTTATTAGGCATTATAAATGTTAAAGGTACTCCACTGAGGTACGGCCGAATGTCACAAAAAAAGTAAAATTTCACGAACCGATAATTTTTTGTTACCTGCGAGTTAGGGACATTCAAACAGAATCAGTGATATATTGATATGTGTTCTTTGGATTGGCAAGTCGTTTGACATACATATTTTCTCCAATTTTGTGGGAAAAGCGTTTAAACACCTTTCAGTTTGCAAATCTGAATAAAAACAACGGTCACGTGATGATTCTCGGGATGACTAAAAAGCGAAACGGAGAATTTTTTGTGTATCGGCAGCATCGAAAGTGCGAAACCGGAATATACCAACAATCCATAAATTTAAAAGCAAATAATGGGTTTGTTTGTTAAATTTCTTGTTGTTCACATATGTTCTTGTGAGAAAAATCTTTCAAAAGCAATTTCAATATATTTAAAGCATTACATTGTTGTAATCATGTTTTTTTCTCCATTACAATGATGAATTTAGCTAAACGTACGGAGTTCGAAACTGACATACACAAATTTTACAAATATTCTATGTTAATTTGAGAGCTTTCGTGTAATTATTAAATATTATGTATTAACTTTGTAATGGTTAAAATATCATGATATCTAGGCTAAGAAAATTTACTTTGTCAATCAGTGTAATGGGTCCTATTTCAAAGGTCACTTTGGTTTATCTGACACCCGTTCAGGACAAAAAACTTCGTAATACCTTTTATACAACGAACATGAATTTGAGTATTGTAAGCATAAAAAATCACACGCACACACAGAATGTTATTCCAGAGATTTCTCTTTAACTCTGATCAAAGCACTGAAAGCACTGGCTTAATAGAGAATGATTCCGGCCTCATTATAGGACATTTAGGCTTTAACTTTATTAGATAATATTTCTAATGTATGTCTAGTGCACATAATTAAAATTCTTTAAAAAAAAATCGATCTCCTTTGCTAGATAGATCTGAAATTTAATATTTATCATTTTACATACATACTTGCATATTTATCCGCATTGGATGTAAACTTTGTTGATGAGAAGATTACTATGTTTTGATCTAGACATTCAAAACTATAGGTAATTGATACCTGTTTCATGCACATGGTAAACATTATCAAGAAGGTCGGAAAAGAGTTACAATCTGGCTCTATTAATATTATTATTATCATTATTGATTTAGCAGATATCCTGATAAATTTCTTTCTTATTGGAAGGCCTCCGTACTAGTGTGGGTCAATTGAGCTGTGCTTTAATGTTACCAATATATTGAAAGCTTCCCGGTGGAAAAGAAATTGAGAGCGTTATAAGAGTAAAAAAGGAAAACTGGAATAAAGACAATCAAGGCGACGGCAACGTTCACATGACGCAGCCCCCGACATAGTCAAGCTTCCACAGCAGGGTTATTGCCGTGACTAGTGAAATAAACTTAAAACTGATTATGTAGTTGTTGTTCTTTAAACCCTAACTTTCTTTCAAATTAAACGAAACAAACAAAATCATGATACAGCAAGACAAATGTGAAGGGCAGGTAAGTAAAAGTAACTTTAAGAATTCAGTAAGATATTATTAACCTCACCTCATACAACAACCATTGCTTAAACTATGTTTTATAATACTTCTAACTCCTAGACGGTAAAGGGCAATGCATATCTAAACCATTGTTTTTACTCCTTATAGCCTGTTTATCATGACATACTCATTGTTAATAGTTTTGTAAATGTTTTGATAAAAAAAGTCGGGTTCATTTCCCGACTATTTTTGAAAACACGAGTGACTGGTTCAAAAACTACAATGGCTAAATATTGATCGGATGCATTTCATTGCATAAATAAGTTAGGGAGAGAACGCTGCTTTTCTTTCTTTATAGTACTAAACCTTTACTTTTCTCTACTTTTGTCTCTTCTTTCTTCCTGTTTTTCATTTTTGTTGTTTATTCTTTTTATTTACCACTTGAAAGCCTGAAATTAATGTTTTCATTGATAATTTAGCTGTGGTCCTGTGTTGCTTGGTCGTGTCGGTGTTGTATTCATTGAATGTTACCATTCCTTTTTGTATCTCTGATCGAAGATTAGGAAATACAAAGCTAACATTCAATCTCTGACACAGCGGTTTCACGACAAAACTAACAACAAACAGTTCTTAAAACAGCTGAAAACTACCGATTTAAAAGAAAGAAATATTTTCATTTTGGTATAAGTATCCAACAATTTACAACGCATTCAAAGTTTAAAAGTAGCTTTGGCGCTTATAGAATTGTCAATGAATGCACATTCACAAATTACGCGGATGAATATCATTTTAATCAATGAAAATGCTATTTTAAGCGATGTCGAGAGCTTATTTCACAAATAAATCTGACTGTCGAGTAGTGGAATATAAACATGTCGGACTGTTTTGGCGATTTTTGTTAAATTATTTACATCAATGTTAAAGAACAGGTTTATCTTGAACATAAAACCTCGAAATTAACCCGAAATGCAGTGAAAAATCTAAATTCAGTATTACTTGATTTTATTCAGGCATTGTTCGTATATCTTCTTCGTGGTGCAAGGGTAACGCGCTCGTTTAGTGTGTCTGGGATTCAAATCCAATTCAAGGCAATTATTTTTTATAAAGTTTCTTTGTTAAGGAAATAGTCACGATATGCAAGGATAAAGTGTGGCTGTCATAAAAATGAACATAAATGATTTTTTGATGCAACTGTAGTCATGCAAAATTCCATATGTATCAAACTCTGGTACCAAGCAAGAAGAATTATAGTACATAAAAATAAACTTATACAGGAAAATAATACAGTTATACAGTGCGATTTATATTGCAAATATCAGAAAATACCACAGAGCTTGCAGCCTTTTGATTTATCTTGTTTTTCGTATGTATTTCTGGAGATTATGTGGGTGGTTCTCGTAATACTTTAAGATTTATAAGATTGTGTATTAAAAGCCTTTGTAAATTGTTTCGGAAATACTGGATATCGTTTTGAAAATTTTTAGAGCTACTTAAGTATTTTAAACACGTGAACGAAAAATTTCACAGTAACAGGAATTAATTCCCAAGTATTTCGGTTATAGTGATTATACCGTAATCAAACGTTAAAGGTCTCCTAAGAAATGTTCTTTGGAATTAAAAATTAAGTGTAAGCACTAGAACATAAACCACCAGATTGCTTGCAAAAACTTTATCGGCAGGATAAATTGGTTCACAAAACATGAATTTTCACAGTCAAGATCAAATGAACAGACTGTCATTTTCTTCCTGTTACCGAAAGATACGAACAGACTGTCATTTTCTTCCTGTTACCGAAAAATACACACCAGGAAGATTTCAAGTAGAGGACACGTCACTGACAGAATGTTTTTAATATTTGAATAGAAAAGAATTTGCTAAAGCCAATTTATGAAAGAGAAATCGGGGATGCTACTTATTAAATTATTTGCCCATAAAAGAGGATTTATTTTACTCGTTTAGATTATTTTCAAAAACAAAAGTCTCAAAAAGCAAAGGTTAGCTGATATTTAGATGTAAACCGCGACATATAAAATTAATTTACCTGTGAAACTGGAGTGAAAATGTGATAGTTTATCCGGTTTTTTCTTCAGTGCCTTCAGCACTTTGATCTTATATGTAGTACAAGTAAACAATATCGTTTTCACCAAAAAATCATTAAATTCTAAACAAGTTTCTAGTAGAATCATAAACATTTATTGTATCATAGTTTGAAGACTTTTCTGTTGAAAACGTGTCAGAGTTAAATCGAATTCATATACATGCACAGTGCGTAACTGGAATGCAGGTAATAAATACCAACACTCCAGAGCATGCCCATTGATGTACTCATTCTTTTTTTTTTTTTTTTTTTTGGGGGGGGGGGTGCTTTTATGGAATAACGATGGAAATGCCACATTCAGAAGCTGGTTCATAGGTTTTTTTCTGGGTATTCATATTGTTACAATAGGAAACGTACATTTAATTTTGCCTATGGTATGAATATGATGTAATTGTGTGTGGAACGTGTACGATCCTATCAAGATAGCCTACGAAACGTCACTCATTACATACACAGATGCCCGTTTGTGCCAGAAACAATTTTGCAAAGGGGGCACCTGAGTTCTTTCTCCACCAGTAAAACTGAAGAGTCGCCAAAATGACCTACACAGTTTTGTGTGACGTAACCCCCACTCCATCCCAAAAACAAACAATCAAATCAAATGAGACATGTCATTAACTGTATTTGATTTAAATACGTTATAGATAGCGTTAAATACTTTTATTAGTGTGATTACACTGTGCTCGTTTTAGTATAAATATCACCGATGCATTATGTTTGCCTTAGAATATTGAAATTGAAACTGAAATGTCAATGAAAATAATTGTACATGTATATAATAGCTTTCCGTTTTGTCTAGAAAATGACCGCTTCGCTGGCGTTTGATTTTTCAAGACAAAGAAATTGCTACCTTGATTATCTTTTATACAGTTTTTCTTCGTTATACTCAAGTTATATAAACATGATAGGTTAGAGAGTTGAGAAAAAATCAATAGACTTTTTTTACCCCCGTTTACTCTGTTGTTCCAAAAATGTCCGTTGCGTATTTTAGTTATACCCGATGAATTGTGGGTAACTTCTGTACATGTCTGGGAAAACCAACTTTCATTTTTTCATCAAAAGCTAATGTGAAAATGCATTTTCTAGCATAATTGTTGTTAGAGGGTTGGTTAAAGTGTAAGTTATTGTTATTTTAGTCATAATATTGTGATTTGTGGGGAAATTTGTATACATTTTTTTTGGACACCAAATTACCCGTCAGACCTCAGTGTAGCCCCTTTAAAGCTGTCATAGCCATATCAAGTCATTTACTACATGTAGAGGATATTTGTTTGTTTGTGTGTAAGATGAAATTTTATTTCATCGATGAGCTTTTAAAACAGTTTTATTACGATCGCCATCTTATCTAAGTGTCATTTCGTAATCCGGCAAAAACTTGTAAATCATTTTTGTTTGAAATAAGTTGCCAAATATGAAACAAGCTGTAATTTTCCATTATTTTTGTCATATATATTAAGTTATTTTATATTGTTTTAATTGAAAGTTAAATAAATCTATAAATTGATCATACATATTGATTAAATTTATGAAATAATCAAATGATACGTTACTATACGCCCTTTACCAGTATGCTGACAATACGTCTTATGTGCTGTACCCTTATGCCATGTTACTATTATTATATGTAACTAGTTAAAAGGAAGTCATCGGCATTTATAATAAGTCATATAATAATTCTTGCCGTGTACTGCAATTTCGTATGTTAATACTGAGTAATAAAATTCTTAGACTAGAAAAGTCACTTCCACATACACAAAATTATTGAAAATGTTCCACGTGATTAGGATTTAATTATTCATAAAGTCAATTAGATGTTTCCTTTTTGTTTTATGTTTATTATCGATAATATTTATTTTGACTAAGAGAGAATACGTTTGATAGTGATAACATAAAGAAACGTCAATAATAATGTGCCTCATGAAAAAAAGAATATCTTTTATTGCCATTTAAAAACTTTTTATGAAAGAAAAACAAAATATCATTACTTACTATATTGGAAGTGCCTTACTATGCACGGTTGATTTAAATAATCAAATGTATTGTGCATGTAATCCGGTTATTTGAGCTTGCATTTCTTCAAATAGGAGCGTTTCTTTCTTATTTTCAGAAAAAGAAAAAAAAATGTTTTCATTTGTATACTTTGAATACATACATACAAAACATCAAGCCCAACTATATCATTCTCGAATAATACTGATTAATTTACATTTATGTTTTGGACAGGAAACTAGCAACATAAATTAAATATCAACAATTGTACGAAAAAGTTATAAAGTTGAAACAATGGTCTACTACATAAACGCGATTTGATCAACACTGGTGTTTTGTAAATTATCAAAAATATATAGGTTAGGAAATAAACTGCAATTCCCTAAAAAATGATTAAATAAATTACTCCTTTTATACGGCATATCGTCATGTTTATCATAACTGGGTTATGTTGACATCTGCAAATTCGTATTGTTTGATTTTATTAACCTGTCAATTCCATACTGATTATACGGTCAATGCACAAAATATATTAATATTCGATAAATGTTCGGTAAATTCCGTGAGATGTGCGCAGTAAGATGTGATTAAATTCATCTTGTTTTTATGAATTAGTTACACTGACCGTTATAGTGCAATAGGGTAAACCACTGGTATATTTTATCTGAATGTTCAACGTGTTGTAGGATCGAGACAGAGTATGTCCATTTTTTTATTCATAACTATTTTCAACATGTTTTTTAAGTTATGGGTGTTCCGTTTTAAATATGTTTTGCACCTTTTTGTAAATACTATACATTTGTATATAACAATGTTTAAGAATTAATACTGAAAATTCATTCCGATTAAAATCAATAAATGTAATTATACAATATAAAATGTGACAATTCAGTGTTTCTTAGTTGGTTCATATCCGTGTAGACAAATTGCAAGCGCTTGACCATTTTCATTAAAATATACTTAAAAATAAAGAAAGAATAAGTCTTAAAAGAATGTCAAAAAAGAGCATCGAACCTCGGACCCCTCATGCATTAGGTAATCACTTAACCGACTGTGCTATTGCGGATGTTACAAGAACCTACATTAATCTAGTGAGAGTTTTCCAAACGTAAGTGATATACTCCATTTAAATTCTCGTAAAATAAACGGAAAAAACCGAAGTGGGATCGAATATTTAAATGATTGCTATAATGTATTCATAATTGACAGGTCAATAAAATCAGACTATATAGATATGATAGACATGATATTTTATGATGTTTCATTGTTTCACCGGCATACAATTAACCGCTAGTCTATTTATCTAGTAAAAAATACAATACCATGTACTACAATACATTGATTATACTAATTGTTACAATAAAGCCTATGTATATACACTATTACTACTATATTTTTAATAAACGACGCTAATTCGTAAATTACAATCCTCCATAAGAATGAAATTTACTTATATAAATTTGAAATTTGTATCAATAACAATTTCTGTATGGTCCAAGAAGCGGTCAATATCACAAAGATCAATATCAGATACCTAAAATAATATTTCAAATTTAACTTTGAACTTATGTTTCACAGGCTTTTATATAACAGAATTGTCTGATTTACAATACACGGGCAGTTTTATATCTGATGTGTACACAGCTAATTTCATTTTCTTGATTGAGTTTTTATTATATGTTATTTAGCAATTCTTTGACATGTCAGATCGTAACAAAGTTACTGGTTACACTGAACTATTTTCAAAAAAGTATAATTAGTTACATTATATAATATATCGTTAATTACCAATTTCTGTTCATTCTTTGATATTTTTCTGTTTCTGATAACTACTTATGCAAACGCTACCTGTCCTTATAAAATATGCCCTTTTTGTATTAAATGATCTAAGAAATATGTTTTTGCTGATAAAAACTCCAGGAATATTTTTATTTAAATTCAAGTTCCCAGATTGTTACAGTTTAATGTGTCAATGCTTCTTGTGAGACAATAAGCACGTCACATATCAATCAATTTAAAAACGTCTTCTGCGCAAATTGTAAGAATGACAAATGGATTCCAAGGGGAAGTTTGTTTGTTTGTTTGTTTGTTGATTTTTACGGCACTGCAACACATAACTGGCCATATCGTGCCGAATGCTATAATAGGCTTAAAATGTTATGAAAAACTTTGTAAATGACAATAAAAATGGGTCAATAAGATCCTAGAATACAAGTTCTTACAAATAATCAATGATGTTTTTTGATGTAATTGTATTAAAGAGTTCTTTGAGTGAATTTACACAATAAAATCTATTACGGGCCTGTAAAAATTATAACATTCAAGAAGAAAATATTTGACAATAAAATTTTCATTACAAGCTGCACAGAAAGGGGCTTGTCATTCGTGAGGAGATAAGAGTGAGTAATTTTAGTGTGTCACATTCGGCATTGAAGAATAACTGTTAGATCATGGCGGTTTGACAGAAATAGAGATGGTGACACATCAAGAGATGGGTGTATATCGTGAAGTTTATTAAAAACGGCATTGTCCCAATTTACTTTCCATTCAGAGGATAAGAGTTTATTTATAGCCGGTCTAAAATCAAAAGCAGGTAACAATAAATCAGTTTTTTGAAAATTTAATGATTGTTTAGCTAAAGCATCTACTTTTTAATTTCCTCGTATACTTACATGTCTTGGAATCCAATATAATTTAACAGATTTTGTTTTAAGTATTTCATGAAATCGTAAAAGAAGTTTCTAAATCATGATATTGTCAGATTTTTCATTTTTTATGGCTATTAAAACAGAAAGCGAGTCAGAAAATATCAAATATTTGTCATGGGCATGCTGTACTATGTATGACAATGCTAAATCCATAGCTTTTGCTTCAGCAGTAAAAATTAATGCATTATCTGGTTACCTCATACTAGATGTAAAATTATTTCCAAACACAGCCGCACCTACTTTGCAACCTACTTTTGAACCGTCCGTATAAACATGTATAAAATCTTCATGTTCTTCCTAAATTGCTAGAAACTTCTCTTTGAAATGTTCAGGTGAATTTGATGACTTTTTTATATTTGAAAAGTTAATATTTATTTATTTTCGGGGAATTATAAGTCCAAGGTGGAACATCCTCATCGTCATTATGAAGGATACTGTCTGGATTAATTTTAAGTTTATCTAAATCATCTTTTAAACGAAGGCCTGGATTTTTGCTATTTGATGAAATTGTAGTTGCATATTAAAGTGATAGCTCTTTTCGACGAAAATGAAGCGACGGTTCCCCAGCTTCCGTATATAGACTTTCTACAGGTGAGGTGCGAAAAGCACCTAAAGCTTAACGTTAACCCTGGTGATGTATGGTATCTAGCATTTGAAGATATGATTTTCTTGCAGACCCATAACTACTGAACCATAATCTAATTTTGATCGGATAAGACTTCTGTTTTATTTCAGTAATGTAGAAGAATTTGATTCCCAATTTGTACTTGATAAAACCTTAAGTAAAATTAAAGCTTTCAGGCATTTAGTTTACAAATGTTTAATATGTGGTATAAAAGAAAGTTTTTTTTATCAAATATAATTCCTTAAAACTTAGCTTCATCAACTACTGGAATTTTAGAACCAGATATGTACAGTTCAGGGTCATTATGGTGTTTCCGCAATCGACAAAAATGAACACATTGAGTTTTTTACTTTGAAAATTTAAAACAATTTTGTATTGCCCACTTTTGAATTTTATCTAAATTTTGTTGAAGTTGCCTTTCAATTGTTCTCATATTTTTCGATCGATATCAGATTAGAAAATCGTCTACATATAGAGAACAATCTATGCCTGGTGTAAGAGCGCTAGCAATATTGTTTATTTTAAGGCCAAAAAGTGTAACAGAAAGTATGCTTCCGTGAGGAACACCTTGCTAAGGGGAAGTAGTGACAGCATTTGTGGCTGATAAATTATGTTTAGTTAAGACAAATCGGAGTGAAGAAACTGCTTCGTTCAGCTGATTTGGAAGAAATAACCAATGGTATGATAATAAAAATAACCGACACGTATTACGTTTCTGAAGGAAAGAAATGTTCTCTTTTGATAGAATTGTAACAGTTACATAACAGTGTTTCGTTCCTACAAACGACTGATGGTTGAGCTTGAAATTCCTCTGATGTGATCTCAGTTCCAGTGAAAAAAGACGTTTCAATTTTGGTATTTGATTTAATGATAACATAACATTCCTTAATACACAACATCCATCTATTATATAAATGCGTTATGTATAAAACGGGAACAGTCGAAGCTATGTTTCTTTTTTTGTTTGTTAAAAAATCTATATAACAGAGGATTTTAACTTCTTCGTGCACAAATTCTTTTTCTATTGCTCGAATATGAATCACTCTAAAAAGTCATGATTCGTCATCGGATGTAAATGACGTTTTATTTTCATTCATCCTGTTTGAGTACATCAATTACGATATCCGTCTTATAAGAATCATTTTTCCAACAAGACATTAAACAATTTTGCCTTTTTATGACGCTGCATTAGCTGATATAAATGAGATTCATGTGATTATTGAAATGTTTGTTATTTAACATTGTGACTGATATTTGAGGCAAAATGTCATAGAAGATGATTTATGCGATATTGATAAAATTTGATAAAACCAAACGCATCTGTCATGTATGCTTTTTAGACCATTATTCATGGCTGACTATTTTGCAATGAATCATGTTTTCTCTTAAATCAAGAGCTGATTCAGAAGAATTTCGTAAATTGTTAGAAACTATTATTTCTTCAATTTCCAATGAGTAATTTAAGATGCACAAAAATTTCAATCATTTTGAAGATTAGTTATTAGGTAATTAGCATTTCTTTTCTGTTTTTCATAGAAATAAGTTATTCATCAATTTTCTTATGCGCAATGTTATAAAACTACAACGGCTTTAAAACATGTGTTGTAGTTGTTTCTGCTAAATTTAAAGTGTCTTTATGCTTATTTGTTGCTGTCAATTTGAGTTAACTTGGTAATATATTTCAACAGATTGACTATTATATTGGTGATTGACCAATAATGGATTGTGAAAAATGTTTATGATTTCATATATTTAAAAACGACATAATTTATAAGGATATGTCCGACTATTTTTAAGATACGTGACCGATACATTCTGAACGAATTTATCTCATGTGGATTTTAAATATTTTTTTCGTAGAAAAACTTTATTTCTTTTGAGTGTTAACTTACACGTGACTGGCGTTATGCTTCTTATACAGTAGGGTGAACGTGTCAGTTTACACGCAAAACGCACGTTACACGCTATACGAACGCACGTTACACGCTATACGAACGCACGTTATACGCACGCAAAACGAAACGAAATACGCAGACGCACGCAAAACGATATACGCTAAACGAAATACGCTAAACGATATACGCACGCTAAAACGCACGCAAAATGCAAACGTTTCTAAACCTTTATTAAAACATCGTAATCATTTTAGGTTTTTAACAACTTTAGCTACATATGTAGATCGTTTAGCGATAAATTTTGATTATCATATAGATCTATATGGTAGCTAGAAATGTATTTTAAACGAGTTTATGTAAGAACTGAAATGCACTCAACCTAACACCGAAATTAATTTTTGTCACAGCCTCAACAAATGGTTTTTAGAAATATTTATAAGCTATCGTGCGCTAATATCGAAATTAAAATAGTTAATAGGATAACGTGTTCCTTTTTATGCGCAATCAAATCAAGATCTATCCCTTGCATTCACTACGTAATCTCTACGTAATAGTCCAACATGGCCGACATTGAATTATGTATTGCAAATTTTTATAAATATACAGTGCTTACAATTAAATTCAGATGGATTTATGAGGCATATCTATATATTAAGTGAGGCTGCGTCATAAACAATCGAACTATATAATCTTGAGTGTAAAATAAAGGAATAAACTATTTTGACAGAAGTCACGAAAACAGATTAAAAACACAGGATTCTACCACGGATAACATAAAGGGAAATGGATAGAATTAAGGGAAATTCTTCCAGAATCAGGAATGATTAAATTGCTGGCACAATACGTAGATTTAAGTTGATGTCCTGTATGTTCCATTAGGACACCGCATGATTTATCTTGTCTTGTCGCCAGTAAAATCTTCTCAAAACGAAAGTGAAAGTAGAAATAAACAGTCTACTGAAATCCAGTGAAATCGCAAATAAAGGTAAAATTTCTAGGGCATTACAATATATGAGTATATATAAATATTAAGAACGCAATTTTATTTTAGGTCTGAAACAGTAGTCGAGAGTAAAAAAATGAGGAAAACAAGGAAACCGGTTGTGATGTAAAGTTAATTGATTTACAAAGACAGCGCAACAGAAATTATTTTTCATATCACTTAAAATTGAAATTTATTGACGTGCGCTTAATATGTATTAAAAAGAGGATATTGAATGAGTGTAAGTTCAATGCTGAATTTATTGCACGAGTTGAATAAAATTATATTATGCGACCTCTAGCTGGTGAGCATATTAATATTTACTTTATTCAATGAGTGCAATAAATTCAGTAATGAACATAATATTCTATTTAACACATACTAAAAATAAAGACCGTTTAAAGTGAAATCAGAGTCATTTTTCTTTGACGCGCCTATAGTTTAACGCTAACATTAAGCATGTCTTTACACTATGTTTGTATAACGCTAATGACGTCACGTCAAAATATATACACGGCCGTACAATGCCATATTTACGGAGTCGCAAAATCGGCACTGGTGTGATAATATAATGCTTTATCACACACCGGTGCCAATTTTGCCACTCCGTAAATATGGTATTGCACATCTGTGCATATAATTGACATGACGTCATTAGCGTTATACAAACATTGTGTAAAGACACACTTTAAATATGCAGCCTGACTGGGACTTGAGCCCGGGACCCCTTGAATACAGTGTCGAAGCTGACTACCGGCTAAGCTATCAGTCCGCTTGCATACTCCTCCCGTCAATAGTGAACAGTTCTTAGCTGTAGAAATGAAAAAATCAGTTTTACAGTATCCTTTTTGTGATTCCATATACCATGCCAGTAATGGTCCCCTGACAGGGAAGGGAACACTTCCTTACTGATAGTGGATCTGAACACCTCAGTGTCTGCATTATAGGACATTTGCCATACGTTTTTTAATTTTTTTATGAAATTTGGTGGATTTTTTCCATATCAATCAAACAGATGTAATTGTTACTCAATATTATAGTAATATGTTGCCTTACTAACTTAGTTTCATTTCCTAGGAGGTTATAATAAGGTAAAATTACCCCCATTTTTAAAGATGTAATGTATTTGCTTGAACAAATAGGCATCATAGAAAATTTACCCTATCTTTCTTCATTGTCAATATAATTCAATAGGGTTTTCTTATTTTAGTCAATTAGATGTAGTTGTACTTGATAGTATATACTTGACCAGAAGGTTATAAATAGGTAAACTTACCCAACTTTTTAATGATTTAGTGTGGTAAAGTTATTAATAAGGCATTATAGAAAGTTAGCCATTATTTCTTAATTTTCAATGAAATTTTTTAGGATTTTCTTATATAAGTCAATTTGATGTAGGTATTACTTAATATAATAATACTATGTTGCTTCACTAACTTTGAATCATTTACCATGAGGTTATAATCAGGTAATATTACTCCCATTTTTAATGAATTAGTGTGTACGCTTGTATAGTTATACATAATAGGAAATAAGCCATATTTTTTTTAAATATTAAATGTAATTTATTGAGATATTCTTACTTTAATCAATTAGATATGCTTGTAATATTTTGTAATGAAATTTGGTGGGACTTCCTTACTTTAGTCAATTAGATACGTTTGTTAATTAATATGATATTGATAGATTAATGTTCCTCTTATAGCTTTGTTTAAATTCCAAGGCTGTTATAATTAGGTAAACTTTTCATATTTTGTAGTGATTTAGTGCATTTTCTAGGACATTTAGGCATCTTAGGAGATTTGCCATAATTCTCATATTTTGAAATGAAATTTGTTAGGACTTATTTTAGTCAATTAAATATGTTTGTATATTAATATAAAAGATTTATGTTATATGAAAAATTCTGTATCATTTCCTAAGAGGTTAAGTTTAAGGTAAAATTACCCAGTGTATCAACATTTTATGTGGCACTGCTTTCTTTAATAGTTGGGGTCCACATGGAATTTACTATAACATTTATATTTTTCATGGACAATTATTGAAATCTTCTTTTTTAAGTCATCTAATTAAAGCTTTTAATTAATAAAGTTTATTTGGATTGAGTTATCAATTACATTACATTTCATAGGGATCTTGTATTAAGCTCTTTTTAATGAACTGACCTACCTTTGAAGCATAAAATTGATATTGTAGGAAAATTAAAATTACAATCAATTGAAATTGTACAGGTCCCAAAAGATATAAGTATGCAGAATGGGTTTTTTGTAAATTTAAATAAATACATAGGTGATATTTAAGTATATTATAGTTAGAATTTTATCAGTTTTGAGGTTATAACTTACTTGAGGGAAGTTAAACAAGTGACTTGGGACTACAGCATACCTAGCTGAGAAAAATCTTCAAAGAATTATATGGTTATATAAGGATAGGTTATATACTTTTAAGTTAGCAAAGGGCGACACAGGCTCATCTCGGATATCGTAAAGGGGTATTATGTTAAGTAATGGTTACGGATTGATAAATCTTTAAAGTGATTTTAGATAATATACAGAATGAAAATAAAAAAAAGCTATCTATGTTAACAAAGTGGGTTATAATATGGACCTCATATAAGATTAAGATATATTTGAGCCGGGTCACGATAAAACCAACATAATAGGTTTGCGACCAGCATTGATCCAGACCAGCCTGCGCATCTGTTCGCTAACAGTGTCTCTACTTGTAATACGGTTTGTAAGTGAACAGCATGGATCCTGATCAGACTGCGCGGATATGCAGGCTGGTCTGGATCCATGCTGGTCGCCATACCACTATGTTGGTTTTGTCGTGACGCGGCTCATTTAACTTTTAACATGGAAACACTAAACTGGATCGGGAAACAAGGATTGACAATTTTATTAAGATTGCTAAAATAATAATTGTAACTGTTTTTTATTGTACATAATAGGAATATTGCTATATCATTGTATTCTCTTTGTTTGATTGGACTGGTTGAAATTCATAGAAATCCCTAATCAAGGTATCATTATTTAACAAAACATATATTTATTGAATATCACAAGTAATAACAATACATCAATATGACTGTCAGACAGATCTTGAAACAAAATAAAGGGCTTTAAAAGCCCAGGCCACATACAAAAATAGTAGTCTATGCTTTGATAATGAGCTGACAGATAGGGGAATTTTGTAAAGGGTGGCTTAGCCTGTCTGTTGTGATTACATGTCTAAAAAGTACATTATGGTATATTTTAGCCACCATAGAATTTATCTAGAAAAAAATCTTGCTATTTTTGTTTGTACAAAAATATAGAAATAATACAATGCATAATTAGTAAAATGTTCACTATACATGTACAAATAATGAAACTATTAACAAATGTCGGTACAGCCGCGGTACGGTATTTAGAGGGTCACGGGTTCGAGTCCATGTCAGGATGCACTTTTTTCTCACCCTGTGACTGATATAACATTTGTATAGCCCAGGTAGAAATTAAATCACAATGCTAAGTAACCCTGGGAAATTCGAAGAAATATTTGCATACACAGTATGTTTATAACGATTCAGTATTTTAACAAGTAAAACGTGTAAGCGGCCGAATAGCTCGGAGGAACTCAAGAGCCGCGGAATGGTATTCCGAGTGTCAGGGGTTCGAGTCCATGCCAGGCTGTTACATATCAATATAAATTTGTCAAGAAAAATAGGGAGGAACTGTCTAAAATAATTATCACCCTAAATAGGATTCGGATCGGGTTCGGACAGTCTTTGATGAAAAGTCAGAAGATGAACTTGTAAAGGGGGTGGGGTGCTAGTCTGATTGCCATCATTTGATGTCTGACGAACTTCATATCTAATATATATTGGTACGCATATAAACACCTGTTTGCTGAATTTAATATAAAAAAATTGCAATTAATTAGTAACTAAGTCTTATATGCGTATGTAAACTAGGATTAAAACTAATCAATCTTCGGCGTAAAGCATGTAGAAATCTGACCAGTATTCACCGCGAGGTCACAAACTTTAAAACTTAAAATGATGTTAAAATCACAATAATACTTCTTTATATAATATTTCTATTCTTTGACAGGGACACAGAACATCTCTTACATGTATAAGAAACAAGAAATTTACATAATATATCTATCTAAGATATTCTTTTACTTCTGAATAGTAACAGACGCAAAACACGGTACTGAAGCGCTTAGACGAACGAAATCTCAATGTTGTAGAAAATAAAATTGGAAATCTTATGAATAAGTATTTTATCAATGGAATCATGTGTATTCCTATCCTTTCATCACATCATATACAAAGATATTAGTAGCAAAAAAATAGTGCAAACATTTTTTGCAATGAGATAAATTTTCGTCATTTTTTATCTGCAACATTTCCTTTCAAAAAGACCAGTGACAAGGTCGAATAACGTTAACTAGAAGAAATAAATGAAATTGTGTAAAAAGGCGATTGAAAGACGACACAAGATTGAATTGCAAAATCATTTTGACTGAGTCATTAACAAACACAATGAATTTAAACCAATTCAGTGTGTATTCTGTAGGGGTTTGGGGATTAACACATTTTTTTATAGTGAATTTGTGTAAAGACGACACAAGTTTAAATTGCAGAATCATTTTGACTGAGTCATTAACAAAATACAATGAATTTAACCCAATTCGGTGTCTATTCTATGAGGGAGATGGGGGGATGCACTCATATTTTTGAGAATGCCCCCTATTTATTCAGTGGTAGGGGGAAAATTTTACATAGAGAATGAAGGAAAAAGATCAACAAATGTCATGAATTCTCACTTTGGAACCCCCCCATCCCCCTGTTTTTCAAATCCTAGAATAGACTGAATATTTACCGACTTATTGGCACTATTTGTTTTAACTCTTTGATAGATGATGACCGGAAATACATCACATAACGTTACTGAGTTATGTTGATAATAATCGGATATGCCAGATTTGTAACATGTATCTGCACAAGAATAAAAAGAATGTAGGAAGGTAAACACATGTTGAAATACAAATGACAATTTTTCCATTAGTTGTATAAAATTGTCATGCATTATATTCATGTTTTTGTTAAATTACATTGAATTCGTAAAATCAACCCAAGCCTAGTATGCCTGTCTGGCGACATTGCGAGCTCAAATTATATTATTTCACAATTTCTACACCATATAACGTCAACATAATCGTCTTCTTCCTAATGTCCTTTATTATAGGTTTGAGGTAAAGAACTGCGGAGCGTTGTCACAGTTCTCGCGAATTTTAATACCTTCAGGAAACAGATAAAAGTAACAGATTTGCTCAGAATCAAATAAATCAGCTTCCCATTGCCATTTACCGCTAGTATATTAAACTCTCAAAGTTTTAGATGTTTAGATATAAATGCACTTTTGCAATTTTCTATTGTTGTAGGTAATGTTTATTTGCAGTGATGCATCTATGATTTTAGTATCTTTTGTAATAGATCCGTTGTGATTTGCTACAACGTTCTTAATCAAATGTTTATTAATCAATTGATAATTTTCATACTTCGACAAAACGACCTTTTGGACAAGACCTTCTTAAACGTTGAACTGACCTGAACCTTGACCAGAAAATGACCTTGACCGTCAATGTCAAAGTATTGAATTTAGGTAAGATTGTCATAAATTTGTTATATATGTACGAATTTGATTCATACTTGTCCACAAAAACAACACTGCTAAACAGACATGTTGAATAATTCAGATTAGACCTTGACCTTTCAATGACCTTGGCTGTCAAATGATCATATTTTGATTTTATTTTCTTTACTTTGTCATTTATTTTTGGAAAGGATTCATTCTTGAAGAAAACAACAAGTGTGACTAGATAAACCAATTAAATTTTAAAAAGAAAACAAAATTCTTTATTAAAAAAAGAAAAAAAAATGTTTAAACAGTTTATTGGTTGGTTTTTAAGTAAAAAAGTCAAGCGTTACCCCGGCATCAAAAATGAGGTTATATCAATAAAATAATCCTTTGTGCGAGCTTGTTTGTCAGACGAAAACAGATTTTATAAGATTATAGTTAGATTTTTTGTTTAAGAGTAAAAACACGCTATATAATCAATACTTTATTGTACCAATAAAAAACCTTATATTCTGCAATTTTTAGAGCTTTTACATAGATACTTCTTAAAAGAAAATTACATGAGACAGCTACTCAATAATATAAAATATTTATTAAGCAATGCTTCACAAAACGATGATTTATGTGTTATAAATTCAACTTTATTGGATAGTTAGTTCTATACTAAGCCAACAAATATCATTTACGTGACACATTATCAAGCAATAAATACTAATTTGTTCTGTTTATCTTCATGAATTCTTTCATTCTACAATTTCTTACGATATAAAATTGTTGACATTTACAAAGAAAAAAAAACTAGTTAAAAAAACTGCAAAATGAATGTGTACATAAAAACTTGTTTGATAAAGCATGTTGATGTCAAGGAACATGTATACTTGGTTTAGCGAAAAAAATATTTTTGTCATAACTTTTGAAATAAAATGCCGCAGTGGGTTTCTTATATCCTAAGAACCATAAACATTCCTATTTCTAGAATTTTATAGGTAGTTTCGTTCATTAAAATGCTGCCTTTTTGTTATTATTTCCATAGATGTCTTACATTAATGACCTCTTTATAATAAATGAGACACTTGATTACAATTTAAAGAAGAACAAACTCTAAAATGAAGCATTCCAATTAATTGTTAAACAGAATAATATGTATTTTTATCAAAATGTTGTTTCTAAAAAATCAAAAGGGGAAAATCTTAAAGTCTCAATAGATCAATGAAGAATAGGATTTATAATATTATAAGAATACCTAGAAACTGATGTGGAACGTAGCTAAAACCATTGCTGAAAAACCGTGACTAATAACTTCTGTTTTCCAAGA
Organism: Ruditapes philippinarum; assembly: GCF_026571515.1. Taxonomy (NCBI): domain Eukaryota; kingdom Metazoa; phylum Mollusca; class Bivalvia; order Venerida; family Veneridae; genus Ruditapes; species Ruditapes philippinarum. The sequence continues at coordinate 46,131 of NW_026862426.1, read as the reverse complement.
ATTGACCTCGTTTTATGTTTATGCATTTTATAAGCTGTGTTGTCTTACTTTTTCAAAGTACGAATTGATATTTAACGAAACAAAGTCATGATGTAGCATAAACTACAAAAGTAGAACGAACTCGTTAGTGAAAAGCGCTATTTCTTAAACATTTTTGCTTGACTGTTTCAGGAGATAAGTAATAAAATAATTATGTTGTAATACTTTATTGTCCTGTTTTTGACCTATGTATAGAGAATAGAGAAGGAAATACCTTTAATTAAGTTTCTGAAACAAGCTGTACAGATGGTGCATCTGTCATTTCCTCTCATTAAACAGAGTGTATATTCTTTTTTTCTATTTTTATTTCCATAAAAGGTTGTTCTCAAAGAATCTCACATACACAAATACGTGCATTTCCAGTGTTTTTTTTTTCTTGATGTTAATGTTTCAACTTAATGGTTTCACAAAATACAAATTGTTACAGGTAGAAACTTGTGAAATGTTTTATCTAAGTAAAATGCGCATTTATTAATATCTTGCTTTGGATTATACTGACGTTCAAATTATATACATTTCGTTCAATATAACAATAAATATTAAGGTCTATTTATGTCTTGTTGAAACAGCGTTAATTTCATGGCAAATACCAAAAATAAGTCGAACGCATTTAAATGAACTTTTATGCTAACAGTTTTATTAATTGGATGTTAATCATTTCGAGGAGTACATAGGAATAAGGTAGACATTGTTACTAAATTGGCATTGTCAAAGCAGTAATTTTAATGTACTTGGGCATTTTCTAATCATTTGGAGTCATTCTGCTGATTTAAATGTCAGTAGTACACTAACGAAATTCAGGGAAACAATCCAAATGAAGACAATTTAATATTTAAATGAGACCTCAATAACAAAAATAATCAACCGACAAAATCATCTAATTTTATGGACAAGTCTCTCGTTGTATTTCCTATAAAACACTATTAATGTAATTATTTGGGATAATGTAGTGTCTCTCCTTTTAAAACGTTTGGGAATATTTTACACAAAAAGATTTCAAGCAGTTCAAATAGAAAAAATAAGAATCTCTAAAGAAAGTCCAACACGGCAAACTTAAAAATAAACAATTTCATTCGAATGCAAGATTCAACAATGCAATGACAAAGTTCCGAACAAAATAAAATTCAAATAAAAAAAAAACGCCCATTCAAAACATAAAATAATTTAAATGATATTAAATAATTCTTTCGTCCTTTTTGGCCGTTGAAAGCGACATTAAAAGTTCGTTAATATGTTGTGTTAAAATATGATAAAAACCAGATCAACAAGAATGAGCGGCATTCAACGAACGTATTTCTTAACACAAGACCACCGACAAAGGAGCTCAGCAGGACACCAAATAGGATAAAACAAACGGGCGAAAAAGGAATATATCCGAAAATAACGTTTCACAAAAAAGGTATCCGAATTACTCAGAACATACTTTTGAAATTGTTAACTTTTTTCTTTAAAAAATTGAAGCATATCTAATACTGTATTAAATTATTCAGTTGATTTTTTTTTCTTTTGATAATTTAAGCAAACCACTATTTCCTGTAGTAAAGTTAATAACAGGTGTGCAAGAAATGGTGAATATTGTTAGTAAAATGTCACAGGGTCTTTCCTAAAGCGACCCCGCAAAACAACGAGATATCAAAGGGTAATTAAGAATTAAACAAATTGTAACGAGATATCAAAGGGTAATTTAGAATAAAACAAATTGTAGCTCTTAGCTCTAAGATACCAGGCAAAAACGAGGATAAAAATGTAAAATCTAATCATTAGGGGCTCCTTATGTTAAAATCCAATGGAATCTATTTTAATTCCAAACGCTTGTAAGTCGTTCAACTCACAATAAATGGATATTATTATATAATTATATATATAATATTGTATACAAAGTGGTTTAAGTCCGAGAAATTATGTAAATTGAATACACTTGTTGATTTGATTTCTAGAAAAGCAAAGGTCTAAGGTAATTAAGTGTATTTCACAGAAGCTAGACTGTAATTAGACCAAATCAATTTTAACATACAGTTCAATTCGTGGTCTGATTTCGTACTAACGAACTTTTAAAGGTAAGTGCGTACAGTGTAATGTCTCTTAATGTATATGATACAGTTTCTGGCAGAGACAGCTCCTGTAACGATCTGGCATATCAGGTTAAAGGAGATTAATTGTAATCAGCTTCCATTTACCATTGCCCTCTAGTACAATGTTCTTTAGAAGGCAGAACAAAACCAGACAAACTATATATATCCTTATTCTAGACGATCAATAAACTAATGGCATTATATTAACTTTGTGAATTTATAATCGTACCATTTTTTTTCCAAACAATGAACAGATATACGACCCCGAGACCTACACCTAAGTTACACAGAGCAATCTTATCGTTAAATCACTAGGAGAAAGAAAAAATTATATTGCTGTTTTCTCGATTTCGAAAAATGTTTTGGCAAATTGGATCAAACATTTATTTTTCAGACGTTATTGTCAGAAAATATAAGTTCAAAATGTGTAACGGCTATAAGATGTATGTACGCGTCCTTTAAAGCTGCTATTAGATATAACAACACAGTCTCGTCTTTTTTCGATTCAAATATTGGCGCAAAACAAGGGGACCCCAGTTCCACATTATTATTTTTATACTTCGTGAATGATATTATAGAAAATATTAATTCCAATATAAACGGCCTCTTTAAAATTTACGACGCCAAAATGTTGCTGCTCTTCGCGGATGACGCTGTTTTATTTGCACATACTCCTATGGCACTTAAATCTATGCTAAATGATTTACAAGTATATTGTCAAACTTGGGGACTTTAAGTAAATACTAATAAAACGAAAATTATGATTTTTGAAAAAGGAAGACATACAAGTTACAATTTCGTATATAATGACATAGTCCTGGAAAACGTAAATTGTTTTAAATATCTTGGGATTAATTTTTTAAAAAATGGTCATTGGAGCAATTAGCTAAACATGCTTCGTTTCCATTGCATAATTTATTTACAGTCATTAATAAATTAGAATTATCTATTGGAGACAAATTTAAACTTTTTGATAGTATGGTAGGTTCAGTTTTAAAATATGGTGCTGAAGTTTATGGATATCTATAGAAATGATCCATTGTAAATTCCTCAGAAAAATCTTATGTGTTAAGAAAGCAACAAACTTGGATGGTCTTTATGGTCCTTATGGCGGAACCAGAAGACATCCAATGCAAATGCATCGTAAATTTATAATGTTAAAATATTGGACAAAATTAATTCGTTTACAAAATGACTTCCTGCTTAAACGTATGTATAATGTCTTAAAATTTGATGCAGAAAACGGTCTTTCTTATGGTGGTAACAACTGGGCATGCAAAATAAGAATGTCGAATATATGGATTAATCAAGAACATATAACAATCAATTTTCAAAAAATTAAAAACATAATACTGGATATTTACAAGCAAGAATGGTTTAGCAATATAAGAAATTCTAGTAGACTGTCGTCATACAGCATCTACAAACGCTCAGTCGAAACTGAAGAATATCTTGATAAAGTTAACATTAACAAATTCCGAATATCACTAACAAAATTTAGATTGTCATCCCATAACCTAGCAATAGAATAGGGTCGATAGGAAAACGTAGCGCGAGAAAATATTTAAAGCCATACTATTGTCGCTCGCCATCAATTCATAAATTTGAAAAACAATTGTCTACAACAAACACGCAAATGTTGAATAATCTGTCAAAACTTTTGTATTTTTCATTTAAAGAAAGAACTGACAACAGTTAGTATATTAAATTTTGTCATTTTTTTTGTATTTTTCATTTAAAGAAAGAATGAACAGTTATTATTTTAAATCTATTCACTTGTCAAAATGTTTGTATTTTTCAATTTAAAGAAAGAACTGACAACAATTAGTATCTTAAATTTATTCAGTTGTCAAAATTTTTGTATTTTTCATTTAAAGAAAGAACTGACAACAGTTAGTATTTTGTCAAAATTTTTGTATTTTTGACAACAGTTAGTATCTTAAATTTATTCACTTGTCAAAATTATTGTATTTTCCATTTTAAGAAAAACATGACAACAGTTAGTATCTTAAATTTATTCAAGTTTTGTGGCACCAAGAACTTCTTCCTGTAAAGCATTTCAACTTTGTTAAGGTCTTTATATTATGTACCATGTGCTTCCATTACAAGAATAGATAACAGGAACTTAAATTTATTCAAATTTTGTAGCACCAAGAACTTTCTCTGTAAAACATTCAAATTCGTTAAGGTATTTATAAAGTATGTCATGTTCTTCCATTATATGATTGTTAACTGTATTGGCTATAAATGTGTATTGTCATTTTATGCCAAATAAAGAATATGTTATGTTATGTTTTATATGTTATGCAATCATTGATTGATCGGTTCTTTTAAGACCAGTTATAGAAATCCGATAACCACGTATTTAAAACCGTTATCACCTATTGGTCTACTGTTTGTCACCTATCAACTGCTATTAGGAAAATATTTTTTATCGGTGAAAAAACACCGATTGAGATATTTAACCACGTTTAAAGTTTCTTTTGAAATTCTCAATCGGTGAAAAGTTAACAAATAAAGGGCCAGTTACACAGACGGTCGGTCCCCAATCGGTCATTTAATTTTAAATTTACTCGCTGTTATGATCGGTTTTCATGCGTGATTTTATTCCTGGTTTTCTGTGTAAACGGCCATCGGTGACAGAAAGCAAACTCAAACGGGGTTGGATCGGTGATAAAAATGCTGAAATACTATCGTTTTTTCTCGTTTGTAAATCGGAGCTAAATCTGGCGTAACGCTGATTAATCGGTGTTTGATAGCTAGTCATCAGTGGTTAAACACTTTCCGTCAGATATGACCGGTGATTCATATTTGGTTATCTTCGTCCGATCGGCGATATCGGTGATTAAGAGCTTGCATATTTCGTGATATAGGTTGCTGTCGGTTATTTGTTAAATATTTTCACAGATCGAGAATTTTAAACATGTTTAAAAATCCCAATCGGTAATTTTTCACAGATAAAACTTATCTTTCCCCAATAACGGTTGATAGGTGGAAAACAGGTGACCAATAGGTGATACCGGTGTTCAATACATTGTCATCGGTTCACTCCATTATTTGGCTAAAAAAACCTACCGATCAATCACCGATGGCTCTGTGAAACTGGGGTGTAAGCAATTAAAAACCCGTCTAAAACCGACGGACCACCGATAAGCATCCGATCAAATAATACTTATCACCGATTTAGGACAAGACATGACCAAGGGCAGAATATCGAGCCCGCTCGTCTTCATTCAAACCTGAACCTATAAACTTCAGATCATAGAAAACGATGTATGTGAGATTTGCGCAACACATCCTCGTTAGCCAAGGCATAATCTTGATATGTCATCATCTTAGGTGACCTTGACCTCTGTCCGAGTTGAGGCACATGACACAAAGTCTAAAGATGATCATTTGTGCCTAAATACCTCAATTCATGTTATTTAAAAAATTCTTCTACGCACAAAGAAGTTATGGCATGGACAAGTTTGGACCAACGAACACACAAACTGCCATATTAACAACTATGACGAGCTTTGCCAAAGCAAGCTCGTCAAAAATCCTCTGACCACTAAGCATAACACTTCAAGAATAAGCAAGAAACATTGTGTTTAAACAACAAATATTGATATTTTTATTTGATCTGAGACCTCCTGTGACCTTAACCTTCATTTTGCGCAACACAACTCAACTCACCATGGAGAAATTTTGTTCTAAGTTATATTTAAATCCATCCATTTATATAGAATTTATACTCACAAATGAATGTTTTAATTTCTAATTTGATCTTTGACCCTAAAATAAGACTTTGACCTTTGCCAAAGACACCTGAATATTTCGCGCGTCACTCGCCTCACTATGGGCAACATTTGTCAGTCCCGCTACGCATGTAGAAGTTACGCCCCGGTCAAGGAATTTGAGATGACCCCAAAGTGTAACCTTCACCCTAAATTTCACCTTATTTTTTAATTAATGTTAAATGCCGCAGCAAATACGTACAAAAATATTAATAACGCTTATAACTTACAGGCCAACATGAGGTGTATAACATTTAAATAATGGTTTTAGCGCATGTTAGATGCTTGTTATCTAAAGAAAATAGCCCTAAATGTGAAAAAAAATCTCATAAAAGTAGCAAAATGTAAACAAAGTATTTTAGCTTCTATTAAAAATACTAAATCTCTATTACTGTACTAATTGTCAAAAAACATCAGGAGAAAAGATGGTTCTGGTAATTGGCCAATGATTATATTTTTTGGAAACTAACAATACAAAAAGATTTTAAGAAAGAAAAAAAAGTTTTGGAACATAAAGTTTAAACAAAATGAATAATCTTGTCTATTGAGCCCATAACTAGCCCTCATAATTATAAAACATTATCAATGTACAAACAAAGAATATTAGAAGGGATAATGTTAAAATCTTGAAATGGAGTAAAATTCAAGGTGATTTAGGTGTGCAGATTTTTTTCTAGCGACCATCTTGTGTTTAAATATTTTTTTATCCAAAACAGAGAATATTTAGTTTTATTGATACAGAATATAAGTGTATGTGCCGGGATTGAGATGTAAACAATTTTGTTTTGGATTTTAAAGAATTATGAGCTCTTCACCCAGTGTTTGTGATTTAACTCACTTGTGAAAAGAAAATGGCCTGTCTATTCAAGTGAGGTAGTAAATGCACTAACATTATACAGAACTCGTTAGTTAACCAAATATCGTGAAAATACACATTTCCTTATCGAAGTATTGCTGGAATTAACATTTAACATAATTTTGCAGTTTGACGCCTTAAAGGTTTAAATATTTGAAAATGTATTTTCATTTACATATTTGTCATGAAATTACTTGATTGATAACCTTACTAACCCTTCTCCACTAGAAGCAGTCATAATGGACAAATTTCTTTTTAGTTTGTCTTTAACGAATGACAAAAAAACGTATTAAGACGACACAAATCATTTCTATAACTAATTGCATAAAATGGCATGGTACGGATGATACAGACGACTACGTTCAGTTGCGTTTCAAAGCTAAGATTCAACGTGCTTTGTATTTCTTGGAAACTGGTCATGTGCTTAACCCGAAAAAAACATGTTACCACTGTGCAATTAAAAGTTAGTCAATTCAGTTATGAACAACAGGGTGAAAATAAATAAGGAAATTGAGAAGATAAGAATCCCTAAATGCCTAGATAAGTTTGCTCAAATGAGGGCGGTTGTATAAGCAACTGTGGCTATCCAGCGTGTGTTCATCAAGGTTTTGAGAACTATAGAAACTTGGATCAATGGGCTAATTAAAATGAAATTTTGAACGGGGATCAGCACAAAAAGGGATGGTGGCTTTCAAAGAATGAATCCCCCAACAAACAAAACCCGATAACATCGAAACTTCGACAGGGAACTCAGCAAGGCACCGACCAAACACAAGAGTGGGCCAAAGGACACAGCAAGGACGAGACACCATCCTTGCCAACAAGCAAAATAAGGTAAACCCAGAAAAAGATTCCGGAAACTGGTTAATTGGTAAATCCACATTTATATCGGGAACAGGATGATGAATTTACACTGTTGATAATGCTATAGTTTGGATGAACACATTGCGGAAAACCTTCATGCGAGAAACAATCCTACTTAAAGATATTTAATTTATATTTTTGATTTACAGTTTATGTTTACTCTCAGTGTAAATTGATTATTTTTTATCCTCTCAATGTCATTTCATATTTAAAGGCCGATAATGTCCATTGTCTTTTCGTTTAGAGACCATACGCGCTCTTCATGGAATGGCACGGAAGTGTCACATTGAAGGTTCCATGATAACCGCCGTATGAACACAACTGCAGATGTTTCTGAATTCAAAATCCAACCATTTTATGTTCAAATGTTGAAATCCGCTTCAGTCGGTTCTAGCGGGCGTGGACGGTAGTTTGTAGTCAATGAACAGGCCAATCAAACCGAGCTTGCAACATTTTCAATTTTGCCGTTTTGGACTTTCTTTAGGGATTCGTGTTTTCTCTATGTGATTGAGCCTGTTCATGAACGGTATTGAACCCCGGTTTATGCAGAATTCAACATTAACACGACATGGTAAAATGCTTACTTTTGAATCATCCGCAGAGTAAAGATTGAAAGGAACGTAGAAATGATAAAAATACAATAAATTTATTGAACGGAAATTATATCACAATGAGTTCTCTTATTTAATACATCTTTCTTTAATCAGTCCAAATTAATTTTCCATCGAAAAAAATAACAAAATTAAGAATACATTATACTTGTGTCCTTTCCCGTTTTTTTGTTTGTTTGTTTGGTGTCCTACTTGGTTCCTCTGGTTCTGTCTTACTGAGATGTGTTGAATGTGACCCTTCCTTGTTGATCTTGTTTTCGTATTTTTTGACATATGAGGACGAAATAGAACTAACTACTTTCTCCAATATTATATCATGACCAATGTGTATATGATCCTTTTATTACATTTCTTAAACATAATCTCTAAAGAAACCCCGACAGAAAATGCATCTTTCGCTTTGTAGTTAAGTAGAACACAATCTTGCTAAAATATTTGTGTGGGGGTTGCGTTCATTGAACGCCGCCTTTCCTTGTTGATCTTGTTTATCATATTGTAAAGGTGTATAAATACATTACCTATCATTCTGAGATATTTTTACGGTTATAAAAAGGTTAAAAATTGAAATTTTTATAAACAAATGGAGAGAAATAGAGAATCTCTAAAGAACGCACAAAGTTCATAATGTTGCAGACTCGGTTGAACTTTTCGGAGTTCATGTACCTAATTAACTACATGTGTCGCTCCTGTATGTCATTAACAAAATACTGAAGCCAGTATCCTTGCCAATATCAGGTCATATGAGATTTAACGAATCAAACTACATACCTCCCCCGCTAGTTCTTTGGGACAATAATTGATTTTACGATTTGTTAGAAAATGTATTAAAGAAATGTAAAAAAACTTTTATAAACCGGTAATATAATATTATAACTAGAAATGACAATGACAAGTAAAGAATAGCTCTTATATCAGTCAGTACTTTATTATCTTCGAAATGCCAATTACTTATCCAAATCCTCGAATATGTCACAAAGAAAACATTCATAAAAACATTCATTCCTTAAAAAACACTCTAAAATGCTCTCGTCTTTCTTTTAGTTTGGACATAGCCACTCACCATTTTTTTTTTAAAAATCTAAATAATTACTAACTCAATATATATGGAAAAAATAAGGGAGCTCGGATGAGAAGAAAATAAACTCATAAGTGGTTTTCAGAAATAATTTAAAAATTGGAGAAAATGTAAACCTTCTAATCAAAAACGAACAGCGCTCAACACAATTTTAAGATATATGTATTGTTTTATATTATTTTACACTATATTAGATAACACATTGTTTTTATCTGACTTTAAACCACTTTCCTCTCATTACTATGGAGTTCGCCACGCGACGGGGACTTTGGATTCTTTCATGTTAGGAAGTTATATCCAGCTAAATTAAGGAATGTCGGTGACCCATTTGTGCCTGAAATAATGTACGGCAGGGCATCTAATATTTATGAGGTATTCCTCCGACAACAAAGTCGCCATATGACCTACACTGAATAGAATAAATTTTATTTCCAATCATGGGCCTTTACCGGCAAATAGTCACATAATAATGATATTGTACAAGATGTATAGAACTGAACCATAACATAACTAACTTATTTATGAATAGCAAACACAATTAACAAAAGACTTTGTAACAATAAGAAACTAAGGCACATTAAATGAAAAAAGTGAAGAAAAGAAAAAGTATATAATAGTAAGCCAAATGATCCACTATATAAGTTCAACCAATGTTACATTTTGTTACACTGTGTTTGCGCGACGAAATAGAGAGAAATAAAAATAAATTATTCGTCACACAAGGAAATTTGACTCACTTGTTTGCACTATGACAATTAATGACTGTCTTTCTCGATATTGGAACTGACAATTTGTCTGGCGATATTGTGAATTATTGTAACCTTCGACATTCTAACCTCCGATGAAACATTATTATAGAAACATCAGCTGTGTCTGTATTATAGAAACATCTGGGATTGTCAATGGATTGTACATTCAATCCGGAGACTCAGTCGAATCACATACTACATATGGGTGTCTTAAGAAAATAAAACACAATTTCAGAAGAAAAAAAAAACGTTTTGAATCTTTTTCATATTAATCGAAAACAGTTAATTCTTTTTTTCTTTTTTTAAATTGCAAGCGTATTTTGGTGATTTGATCTGACTTGTATTTATTTGGAACTTTAGTTGTAGAAAAGGGCTTATGAAATCCAAACAACATCACGCCGATTTAGAGATTTCACAATGTTTATTAGTTCTATCAAATGACTGATGAACGCTGAACAAAGAGTAGATATTAATAAATGGCTTTATACTTATCATATTGAGTAAAGATAATAAAATAATTTGACATATTGTAATGGTGAAATTTAAAAAAACACTTAAAACAATGTTAGCAAGATTCTCAAATAAGGTAAGTAAAATAAAATAATTCTTTTATGTATGAAAATAAGTTATGTAAGTAAAGTCTAGAAATAATATATCTTATATACTGTTATAATGTAAGTAAAATACAATTTATATTAATAATAGATTGAAAGTACCGTAGTAATGTAAGAAAATTTTGAATGTAAGTAAAATGCTGTAATAAAGTAAGAAAAATACCGCCGTATTGTCATATTAATATAGTAATAATGTAAGAAATGTACTATAATATTGTAAGTTCTTAATAAGATAGAAATGAATAGTTTTGAATTTTTTTTTAAAGTAAACCAACAATGACGTTCAGTCCAATCAAATCAAAATGATTGACGTTGCGTAAAAATCACCCTCTGCTATTCGGCAATTTAAATTATTTTAATAATTCTTAACAATTAAACTGTACGCTTGTATAAGTTCAGCCTTCTAGATAACAAACGAACGAAGGGAAGAAAATTGTCTATAAATTAATCAGACTAATAATATATGATGATAACTTTAGGAATACGTTTAATACAAGAATACACTTTAAATGGACAACTGTATCAAACAAAACACACGAATTAGTATAGCGGTCGCCTAGTGATTAAGGGTTCTGTCTCTCAACTAAGTAAATGACGGGATTGAGCACTTTTAATGAGCATGTTTCTAAGATGATGAACGTCACATTAAGAGTGCATTCGAAACAGAGCATTTATTACATATGTCCTAATTAGAAAGTTCCCGTAGTAATTATACGAATTAATTGTATTTAAAGACGCCCGCATATACTTTTTTTTCTTATCTGTACTTCATCTGTTATGAAAATTCAGTTTGATTAAAAACTACCTAGGCGACAAAATGTAATAGCATGGAAATCTAAGCAAGTGATTTTTTAATAATGCTAAGTTCAAGAATTTTTAATTTTAGTAATTTTCAGTAATGTAACTTTACCCAAAGCTTTATGAAGAAGTCATATAATGTGTGAGTGTAAACTGACTAATCTTTGAACTTCCTAAAGAGTTCAATTGCAAAAATAGACTTGGATGCTATTTTTGCAATAAACAACACTCTGAAAAACATTATCTTGGCAAAGATCAAGACATACGAGACTTTTAATTGGCGTCGTGTATAAAAGAAAGTACTGACTCCCCCGCTAATATCATGAGGTGTTCATTGATTTGTAAGGAGATATTGCGGAGATTGTATTGTAAATCAATCTAAATGCGTCTTGTTGAGAATCAAAATAACAGAACAAGTAGATACTTGTGCACACTGAGAAGTGGTAAATATGTCGCAGATTGGAATGGCTTGTTGTTCAACACTGTTTTCTTTCTCTTCTATCAAATCACCTATTTGAACTGAGATATTTCTTTTCATTTCTACTGCTTTGTAGAATGATATTGCAGGGAACGTCTTTCAGGTTTTTTAAGCTTATCATTCAGACCGACAGCCTTCTGTACGTCTGAACTTCAAATTTTCTTATATGATACCATAAAGCCTGAAAAACAAGATATATTTTATCAAAATATTCCATGAAGAAGAAATGATAAAATTCATCAATATGTTCTTAGCAAAACAAGTTTAAAGTACACATTTGAAACAGGTAATGAGATCACAGTTTAGTTTTTTTTTATTTTACTATAAACGATGATATTTTACCATTCATAAAACAATTTATTGCTTTGCTAATCCGCTGCTATATGTTTATGAAAGATTTCACATTTATTTATAATTTTCTCCAAGTTTGTTGAAACTGCGTTGATTATGTTAGTAGTGTAATAAGAGCTTTAATAATATTAAAATCAAGCCAAAAAGGAAAATAATATAAGTTAAATGTAAATGAGGTGTAACGTATAATTGATAAGAATAGTTGTTGAAATATACAAAAATGATCAGTTTACACTTTTCTCGAGAATGATATTAATGTAGGGTTTTATTTTAGTTTGTTTTTTTTACACAAAAATGTAATTAAAAAATTATATGTTTATGCCAAAATATCTAACAATTTGAATAATTATTTAAAGTTTAAGAAATAAAACCAACAACTGGGGAATAATTTATCAAAAAATTTTAAAAAAAAAGCTTTCAATAAAAAAAAAGCACAAATTTTTTTTAACGAGTGTTAATCTATGTGCTTAAAGTGAATAGGTCTGTAATGGTTGGTCAGTTATACAATAAATTGTTACGAACTTGATAGAATTAAGTATCAGACATAACAAATCACGAAAGAATTATATATTGATGTTCATGGCAAGTGTGCGATACATGATCCGATATCAAAGTAATTTATATATCATATAAATAAAGTGTTCTAGGACAACATATAAGTATTCATCCTATAGATCTATATTTTCTTACTTACTGTAAGACTTTTGCAATTTTTATTGAAGGAATATTTGATAAAAATATTCAAATGATATATTTCCATTGCTTTTATCAATTTTTGAATTAATTATGGAAATTTTGACGATTTTAGATCAATGTGCTTTAACTTTTCCTTTTTTCTAAATTTTAAGTTGATTGATATAGCACACTAATAAAAGTTTATACATTAGCTCAATTCTACGTAAATCAACTACAGTGTACGTGTCCATCTTTTACAGGAAGGAACTTAACGACAATAAATACTATAAATCAACTTTTTTTATCCCTGAAATAAAACAGAATTAGAGTTAACATGCGATTAATTAAGTAACTTAAACCCGAAGATTAATATTTTTTTAGTTATTATAATAAAACGCGTTCTTTTACATAAAGGGAAATCTTTTTGTGGCTTAATTTATTTATGGAAAGCCTGATAACGACTTCCAGTTAACGGTAGAAGAATTGACATTAGTCTGGAGGCAGTGTGAATTATTGTTATCTCTTGTCAATTTTTGTTCTAGTTAGTGAAGAAGTATCATATATTTTGTAAATGAACTGTCCAATGAAGATATTTATTACATAAATTGTTACATTGAGCTTTTTTATTTCTTTTTCATGAGACATTTTAGGTATAAACCAAACAATAACTTTATATATTGTATAAGCAGACCGTTATTATTACTGAAAAATAAGGAAGTAACCAATATAACAATTTGAGAGATTTTGTGTGATGCAAATCGACAATTATAAGCAGTTTTGAGCCATAGTGTGTCTCTGCCTTTATTCATATCCCTAATTCTTGATGACAACAAATTGTAAAGCCTTATATTGTGTTTGTATCATAGTTTGGAGACATTTCTGTTGAAAATGTGTCAGGGTTAAATCGTATACATATACATGCACAGTGCGTTAACTGGAGTGCGGGTATTAGTTACCCGCCCATTGATTGGTTCATTTTTGCTGGGGTTTACATATTGTGACGGCAGAGAAAGGGAAAGCGACAGAAATGTCATATTCAGATGTTCGTTCATTGGTTCATTTTTGCCGGGGTTTCATATTGTGATAACAGGGAACGTGCTTTTATGTTTGACTATGATACAAAACAGAAAGAACACCAAAACACTCGGCAATCTGATTAATACTCGGGGGCTACGCCCCCTCGTACAAATCAGATGGCCTCGTGTTTCGGTGGTCTTTCTATTACATATAAAATTAATAAAAAAGGACTTCATTAATTTACAAAAGATTTCAACCACATAAAAATATTTTCATAAGTACCTTGCATCCTTAAAAAAAGAACATAAAACAACATTGTGTTGTGTGCGCCGTAAAACCAAACTAAACAAAACTATTCATAAATTATTTAAATCTTCTTAGCCAAATTGAACAACGCTCAACACAGTTATAAGATATATGTGTATTTTATTATACTGTACTATACTACTCTGTATCATATGCAGTAACACAGTTTTATCACACGTGGAAATGTCTCTCAATTCTTCATTTTTCATATTTACTTACAAAATTGATTTTGCAGTGTCTTTGTAACTAGCTTTTAAATAAGTAGATAATACAATAATAAATACTGCATTCATTGAACTGATGTCAGATTAATAATGCATTTATACTACAAGCGGATAATACATAGCTTCAAACACAACGGAATACATATATAGGAATTTCAAAAGAAAGTTTAATAATAAGCTTGGCTCTATAATACTAAGTTATGTTTGCATTTTATGTCTATAAATGAAGAAAGCTTCTTCTGAAATAAATACATAATAGCGGTATACAAGTACTGAACTTAACTTTGAAGCTGTGCGTTACCATTTTCCTTTGGAGTGGGGGTTACGTCTCACAACCACAGTATAGATCATATGGCGAACTTTCCAGCTTCACTGGTGAAAAAAATACCTCATTTGCCCCACTGTTGTGCATTATATAAGGCACAAACAGGACCTGAGTAGAACCACCGATGTTCCGCACGTTAGCTGGAATGATTTCTCAGATGAACGAATCCATATACGCTATGCTGCTCAATCCTACAGCGGTGAGTAAAGTGATTATTTAAGGTAAACAACCTGAACCGCCCTATCAGCAAATTAAAAATGATAAAAAGACTCAAACTAACTATAACAAAATTGCATAAATGCAATGCAAGTATATTCAAATGAAAAAAATTACAGGCTTTATAATTAATTAATTCTACATTTTTCATATGATATTATTGTTTAAGAGTTTCCGGGGATCACCCCTTTTCGAGATTTTCATATTTAACAAAATTTAGCTGTTCTTTCCTGCGAAGTATTTGGGACGAGACTCCAAGGTAATTACTGGTATGTTATCCAGTAAAACCTATCGTTAATCGGTCGTAGGGATATGCACAAAGCAATCGGTTAAAATTTGCGTTAAAACAAAATAACAAACAAACTTAATAACAAATTCACAGACAAAAATAGCGCTATATTTTTTATAAACATTATCTCCTCTAAACAAGTAACGATTTTGAAAGGACCATACGAGGGGTATTCCAAAATTAATGTTAATCGGGTTCTATCTCGTGGAAATCGTGCTATATGAACTCAAATCCAATACATGTCGATAGCGTGATACCTTGAGAGTAGTATTGGTCAATATCTCGCTCACAATTACACTAACTTTGGTAATAAAAAAACAACATACTGTATACATTGTTTTGCTGCGTACTCGTTACACTCGCACAAATATGGTTGGAAAGAGAGCTGAAAACGTGATTGAAATAAGGGCCTATATATTAAAAGTAGGTCTCTACTTGGCTTGAAGCCGAAGGATATTCATCGCGAGATGTTTTTTATTTATGGGGAGGGTCAAATGTCGTATATTACTGTTTGTAGGTGGGTTGGTCGATTTAAGTCGGGACACCGAGATGCTGCTCACACAGGCCGCCCTGCAACAACGACGACAAATCATAACATTGAAAGAATTCGACAAATCCTGAATAAAGACGCAAGGTTCATTGTCAGGCAGTTAGCTAGAATGACAAATTTGCCTTTAGCACGTGTTCATTTTGCATTTTGAAGAAACATCTTGGGCTTAGTAAGATTAATGCTAGATGGATGCCACATTTACTAACTGACGACCAAAAGAGGTCCCGAGTTGAAAAGGCCAAACTTTACCGAGCCTGCAACATTTTCAGTTTTGCCGTGTTGGGCTTTCTTTAGGGATTCTTATTTTCTCTATTTTGTTGAAAAAATACCCGACATACAACAAAATGCTTTCGGCAATTTGGTCACAGGTGACGAAAATTTGGTGTATTTTTTCGAACCCAAACGAAAATGCTCTAATCAAATCTGGGCCACCATAAACGCAAGGCGCCCTATCATTGCTAAAAGAATACGAACCGTGAGAAAGGTTTTGTATGAATTATTCTTTGATAACAATGGCCCAGTCGTGCGAATTCCTGTACCGAAAGATAGAACTGTCACAGACAAGACTTAGTACTATAGAGAGTTGAGACGTTGTACTAAAGTAACACTAAAAACGTCGCCGCACACACACAAGTTTGAAGTACCCCAGACTCTTGCATGACATGCGCTAGCTCACAAGGCACGAATCGTAACGAGTTTTCAAAGGCGCAAAAGGCCACTGTCCTCCCTCACCACACTTTTTCACCAGACCTAGCCCTTGTGACTATTTCTTGTTCCCCAAAATAAAATTGCACCTGTCTGGAAAGAAATACAAATCAAGAAATGCTCTGGGCTCTGCCATTCACCAGTATCTTATGAGTATACCCATTGAAGAGTACGAAAACTGTTTCAAAAAGTGGATTAATTGGCTGAAAACGTGCATTAAGGTAGAGGGGGCAGGGCGAGTTAAAATGATCTAACCGACTTATATCAAAAAGAAAAGTAACATTAATTTTGGAACACCCCTCGTAACTAACATAACTGAAACCAAATGTTTGTTTTATAATAATCGCTATTGTTCTCGACAATTAAGTCACATCGCTGTAATTACTATAAGTGCTGTTCTGAGATTTACGTCAATAGATCATGCTACCATATCATTAAATCGGGATATGCAATGTTTCACAGTCGCGGTAAGTTCAAGATTGAATTTTAAGAAATGCAACATCTAAGAAATTATTTTCAGTCTGACAAAAAAAAACGTCACATAAGCAGGACAATATACTTAACCTGAAAACCATTACATCTACATTTACCACCTGAAATCTTTCATTCTAAAACAAGATACACAAAATCGGGTAGTGCTCGTATATGTATGGTAATAGATTAACTGATAAAAGGAAAAATAAAACACGAAATATTTGTTTTACTTTTATATGAGGTAACATATTAAGTGCATCCTGTAGAAGCCGAATTAAAATACCACTTTAATATACTGTTTATCGTTATTTTAAGTTTGTTTAGTGCGTACAATAACGATAAGACTTTACTTAGGATTTAACTAGCAAACACAATTATAATTTTGTGATTGTGTTTTAGAAAACATCAAGTAAAAACGTAGGTTATTGGCAAATACAGTTTAATTGGAAATACACGGAAAATTGTCATTGATAAAAATATATGTAGCAGAATCATTTTTACTCAATAAATAAGTTGACACATTGTTCAAGGTTGACTCTACCTTTTAATTCATAGATCAATGAAGAGACGTAGAGTTGTGAAGATTGCCACGGACGTTATTTTAAATCAGTTCACTATCTATTTAATAACAAAGCCATTACAATAAAACGTTGTTAAATTATTTCAGCAATAAATAAAGATGAGAAACAAATTAAATAATGATAAATTTGCATTTTGATTGTATTTCGAAACAAAATGAAAATAAATTATGTCGGAGATCGACTTGATGTAATGAATTAAGGCGTTTGTTTTAATAAAATAGAAAGTTTTGAAAGGCAAACAGTGAATGAGAAGATATATTCGTTGACAGACGTGCTGAACATAAAGTGCAACTTATGGTTAATTTACTTAATATCATTCATCCATTAATACTATAGTCCGATGAGAATATTAAACATGCCGAGGACTTCAAAGTACATAAAATACGCAGTTTTGCTCAAGGCGTAGTATCGTAAATACAGCTTGGAATGATAATATTTCGACAAATGTAACTCTATAAGCAGTATTCGTAAGATTGATTTAGAAATAATCAACCTAAAGGCACATAAACTAAGTCACAGTGGTATCCTTAGTGATAGACAATATTAATATCCATCAAGATTCACTATATATAAAAACTCACATTACGATCATGATATATATATTTCTGACATATAACAAAAGAGAACATAAACATAACAAAATAAACTTAAACCTTCTACTTTCTACTATATCTTTTATCACGCTACAAAGGTTGATGTCGATGTTTGTTCCCTATTTCTTTATTGTACATCTTCAGAAAAAGAATGGTTTATGGATGAATAAACTTACCACTATTATTCTAAATCATTTGTATTTGACCAAGCTTTTATTTTAAATGTATCACAATTCAGATAGTACATTATATAAACACATTCAGTGTATCAATATATGATTATTAATTTTGAAGCCGTAACAATCGCTGTATGGACAAATTTGTGGATATTTCTTAATCTCAAATGTCTATGATTTCTTACTTCAGTGTTAACCTTTGCAAAAGCCGGTTCAAAAGTAAGCAAAGATAGCAGCATGCCATTCATAATTTCCGTCTATCAACTCAATCAAGCAAACCCTGTACTTTTTCATGCTGGACAACGTTTATAAGGTTTCCATTAGGACTATCTTAAGACACGGAGACAAATAACAAATATTTCGTTGTGTAAAGTACGAGGATTGTTCGGAAAATTTTGAGACTGGGTCAATATTTAGCGTTGGAAAAGATAAAATCAAACAAGAGCTTACTATGTATTACTTTAATACCTCATCTATTATAGTGTAAAATTTCATAACAATAGCTTCATGTATACAAAAGCTACAAAGCGTTAGGCACAGACACTACCGGTGACCCGGCGCACGCAACGACGTTATCCGACGTTGCTATTATTTTTCAGAGTTTAACGTCATCGTAGAAAAGTCAACTGCTACTCCTTTTCAAAGTATCTTCCTTCACAACGTACACATTTCTCATGCCTCGTAACCCGCTTGGCGAATACATTTCTATACCAGTCAGATTTAAATGTTGCAATAATGCTCATAACTCTAGAGCGCAGTTCAACTAGGTCCTCAAACCGGATTCCTCGTAGTTCGGATTTGATGGCCGGAAAAACGGAAAAGTCCATTGGGGCCAGGTCGGGTGAGTAGGGTGGGTGAGCGATGCGGTTAAACCCGAGAACATCAAGTTCCAGAGAAGTGGCAGATGCTGTTTGCGCAGGCGCATTGTCTTGATGTAGGTAGATGTTCTCCAGATTCGCAAGCATTTCCGGCCGCTTCTTACGGATAGCGTTGATCAGTTCCCGTCTGATTACCTTAAACAGAAATATCGGAGCTCGTACTTAATACAGATACAGGTGAATTAATTTCAAATAATTATTTTAATAATTAAGTAAGTAATCAATATAATTATCTATATTATTTATATATTTATTTTTAATTATTTTCATGTTAAATAAAGTTAACATAATTACTCACCCTGCAGTAATAGTCAGCGTATTAATTTTCTGATGCGTTACCAAAGATATAAACAAAACAAATAAAAAACCTTCTCTTCTTTACTTTTCCTAAGTTATCGTATGTTTGTCCCACTATTCTTTGATTGGTAACGCTTAAAAAAGCGAAATGGTTTATGTGAAATGACGTCCATATAAAATTTTGTTTGACGTTTTTTAAGCCAATTTCAGATAGTCATTTTTAACACTTCAGTGTATCAAAATTATTAACAAAAAAGTCCGTGCGCAAATGCGTAGGACAAATGTTGTGGAATTATTCTTATAGTTCAATGTTTTTACAAGGAATAAACCGGTTAAAATAACAAAATTACAGCTATAATTTGTTCTAAACTAATTTTCCAAGCAACTGAACCAGCGAAAATTTATAGGGTCCAAACATTTCCGAACAACACTCGTAATATTCTTGGTGAATTGTAGAAACAATTAACATTACACTTATCTCTTATATCATTAACCTAAAGATCATATGTGTTTATGCTTGATCAGATTACAAGTAATGTTGGAATAATATAGTCGATAAAATAATTCCTTTCGGATGCATGGACAGCACAAAAGGCTGGGCATATTTATACAAAAAGCCATACTACTTTGTGTCTATATTCAATAATTACGTATAAACTTATAAATTTGAATGTTGTAACTTCCAGGCATTGCTTGCGTTTACAATTGTGTGAAGAAAACCGTCATACTCTTGCCAAATTATTAAAAAAAACATTATTACAGTTGTACTTACATCATTACAATGTAGAACTATTCTGCATTACGAATGCAAATTATGCATGGTAAGTGACCTCATGCTCGGAAGCGTGGATATGTTGTTATTACTTGTTAAGTGCTAAAAATCCTTAAGATGAAAGTACGTATTTTTCGTCATGAATACTAAATATGTCTCAAATTGCTTACTTAAAAGCAATATCACAATTTTGACTGCACTGTGAATGTAAGGTTATCACGAGACAGACGCGGATTTATCCTATAACAGTCAGTGAACCCTTAAAAGTTCACCAGTTCCTGTGCGTAGTTAGGTACATTGGCCATGTTGGCTCATTTCTCGTATTCATTACATTAATCACACAAAAATATTGTTAGTTTTTTGCTTGTTGCTTTTTTTGTTTGTTTCTTCTTGTTTTTTGTTGTTGTTGCTATTTACGGGGTGGGGTGGGGGTTGTGGGTGTTGTTGAGGTTTAAATGGTTGTTTTGTTTTGTGCTTTTGTTCGCTTGTTTTTTTGTTGTTGTTTATTTATTGTTTGTTTGTTATATCTTTATTTCTAGTAATATAAACGTTCTGCTAACTTCTTGCATTATATATTTTGATATTTATGTCTCATACAAAAATGCCTTACGAGAAGGAAATAAAAGTGTGTTATGCAACAATATATCCAATAAATATCTTCATAAGACAAATCATTTTCAAAATATATGATACTTCTTCACTAACTAGAAAGAAAATTGACAGAAGCTATAATAACTTACACTACCGCCAGACTTAATGTCAATTTTATATCGTTAACTGTAAGTCGTTATTTGGATTGACGTAAATCAAATGAGTAACATTGTCCTTCCCCGATATGACGCAGAAAATCAAAAGAAGAGGCGTATTATAACGATTGTGAAAAATACAATATAAAATATGTTCCTGTTCTTCTGTTTTAATTGCTTACCAACCTTTACGTATATGATATAAATGGCAACTGTTTGATTGACATAAAAGTGAATATCCAAATACTTTCGAGCAACTGTATAAAATGTTAATGGTGTAATATATCCATGAACTTTAAGGTTTACAAAGACGTTTGAAATTATATTGTTTTTGCAAAAAAGAAGAAATATAAATACAGACTCTGCTTTCGAATATTTTATAAAAAATGTGTTTTTGCATAACTTTGAAAATCTTGTTTATATTTAATCAATTATTAAGGATTTCAAGATTATATTCCTGACAAATAAACAGGATGATATATTTGTATGTAATGCGACAAAAAAAAGAGGCATACAATTCTTAACTTCGTTCGGAAACTATCAAGACATTGAAATTCACAAAAATAAATTAATATGCTTCTCGAGAAAATAATAAGAAATAGTAAAATGGATTTATCAGTTATCATATCTGGTATACATGTAGCTTAAAAAAGATGGTTTTCACTTGTTGGCATGATAACACTATATAGTAGAGGAGATAAGTCAGTTATGTAGCATTAATTCTTTTCTTTTTTCTTTGTTTTTGCCTTTCCAGATACTTGAAGATGTTTTAAGCAACTCATGATATGTGTATGTTGAATACCTATTCACTGATGACGAAAAAAGGATACATTGAAGGATTGGACAGAACATTTACCTACAATTACAGCGTCACACTTATCATTTCCGTAGTATTTTCATCTTGGATTAAAATCAATCAATAATAATTCTCTACTTTAACATATAATGATTTTCCTTATTTTCTGATAATATATATCACAACATTAAAACTTCTGAGTAACCAATAACCTTTTCTATTACACTGATTTGATATGGCAGACAAAAAGGCTCAGTCGATGTTCAAGTATGTTATTATGTTACTATTATTCGATTCTGTTTAAGCATTTGATACATGTATCGAAATTGTCTTCCATATTTTTTTTATATGTCCTATATTTTACGTTGTCTAAATGCTTTCCAGCATATTCTGTACTTCAACCATGTTGTTAAAAGAATATTTGTATACATAAAATCAATCTACTTAACGTCAAGAAAGCATTGACATAGACCAGCTGAGTTTAGACAGATAGGCAAATTATGATATAAAATAAAAATTCAGTTTTTTTTGCCTTATGTTCAAGTTCTTTTTTTTTCTGCACAGTTAAGCCAAGATATTATCTATCTAATTTATATATTTAAAAAATATAATACTGCAAACTATTTTAGTGCATATCTATATTGAAATTTTATATGTTTCTGTCACATTTAGAGAAACTACGTCTCATGGTTATCAAGTCTAACTATTAAATCCAAGGAGATCTGCTCGACAACGATTGACGAGGCCAGCATATCTGCTTTCTTATCATACGACCTCGGTTGCAAACGGACGTATAGAAAAAGAAACATTTTGCTTATCTTTTTCAGATGTAAATATTACGTACCTTAGTTGAATGTTGGATATTTCAATAAGAATTAAACGTCTTTGCTATGGCAATGTAAATAGATCAGTATTTAATTTCATTTATTGCGTTTGTTTCTAACAAACTTCCCGGTATGCTTTTGATTGAAAAAACCCTAGACTCAATCATTCATTGCCCTTAATGTCCTAAATCAGTAACATCTCACCGTTATTAAATATTTAATTAAAATAAATGAATAAAAGCACATTTCAAGTTAACACACAAGCTCAAAATAGTGTTCTCACAAATACAATGTATATTTTCTTTTAAAGAGGTACTTGCTGAGATGAGCTCATTTATCAAGGTCATTTTAAACCTTGTTTTCAATTTAGATAGCTGAATATCAAACTGTCATAGAGCATAAGCATTAGTATATTCTTTATCGACAGCGTTCGTTTTTAAAATGTAATAAAACAAATAAAACTAGAGAAAATTTATTACAGGAAAAACATCAAATTACAACACGAGTGTTGTTTCTTTCTTTTGTATAATTTACATTCATGTTCCTGTATATGTCGCTGTATATACATTTTCAGTGCATGCATAATTTAATGCACAATACAATGTACACACATAATCCGCCACTTTCAAATGACACGCTTATACTTGACACTTAGCTTGACAGAGTCATGCTTAACTATTTATTTATTATACGTCCTTAATCAAGAGCAATTAATAATTCTACGTCGAAGATTTAATCATATTCCAGACATCATCAGTTTTACAAAAAAGACATGATATGCTGATAGAATTATTTGAAAATATTGTATTTTATCGTCATGACTTGTTCATGAACCTCGTTATCAGTAATTTCTTTCCCAATACTTTTTCAGATGATTAGAAATCGTGTACACAATCATGTAAAATGTAATTGAAATCTGTTGATAAAAAGTATTCATTCCTCAAAAAATGGACACTTATTTGAAAGGGATAATCCACAAAATAATTAATTTAAACATTGCAATTATTTTAACAGCCGTTTAAGTATCAAAGCAATGTCCCCATGTTCAGCTATTTTGGAGTAAAGCTTTCGACCAGCATTAAAACAATTAAATCCTCCAAACTAAATTTAGCAAGATACAAACACCATATGTCATAAATAATTGGATTAAAATACAACTCCTTATATGGAAAAATCACCGATTGATTTGTAATTTGCATTTAAGTTAAATAGGTTTGAGAATTACCAAATATTTTTTTTATAATACATAATGAAGACTGTCTCTTGTTATGTATTTTGTATACGAAATAACTATGATATAATTCCTCTACTAGATTTAACTTTATTACCCTTCTCGTAATAAATAGGAAAACAACAAAAACGCATTTATGCGTAAAAGTAATCTTAGAATGTAACTTAATAGTTTTAAGGCAGCAAAGGAAGTATTTTTAAAAAGAAATAATGTTCATATTACGTGCAAGAACAATTTAAAGGATATCATATGATAACCAAACATTTTCTGACGTTGACGATAAATACTTGATTAAATCAGTTAATAGCTGTTGAACTTTATATTTATTATCTTAATATCAACATTTCATGTAGGAGCATAATTATAAGAGATAAATATAATCAAGCTAACTATATCCACTAGATACAGAACATAAAGGAAAAAAAGGAAATGACTATAATCAAAATATGATGCTAAATAATTATAAAAACAAATGTTAAAACAAAATATGAGGGACAAGAAAAAGTGTTTGTTAGAAGGGATATGTTTTCATTTAAAGCGTTTTATAATTATACTAAGTATTAGTAGCAAGAACGCAGAGTTTCTGCGACTAAGTAATATAAGACCAGCAATGATCGGCCTGTATCATCTGCATTACTCCATTTTCCGTTTAGTCACGTGACTAATACACTGCCGATTTAACGAGAGCGCTCTTGGTAGCTTTGGAAGGGCTTGCAAGGTGTCCTCATACTAAGCTAATTGACAATTAACCAATATTGGGCTTTTACTTGATTGTTAAAGGTGCCCTCACACATAAACCACGACCTTACTGCGACCTGAAAACTAGTAAAATAGCATTTTTCTTTCGAAAATCGTTGGTTTTCTTTCAAATTTCTCTCGCAGACGGTCCGGGGCTCTGCAGTCTTGTGTTCAGTACGTTTTCTCTATGTCCTCAATACGACCCTTCTACGTTCATGGCGTTTCCACTGCGACTGTATTGCGTCCCCAAGGTGACCCCACGGCGATCATCGGCGACCCAGCTGCGACTGTGCTATGTTCTCTGCGTCCTTACGGCGACTCTACGACGACTATTGCGTTTGTCCGGCGACTGTCCTGCGACTGTACGACGACCCTACTACGTTCTTGCTACGTCTATAAAACAATTCTTTTTACCAGAAAATTTCATTCTGAGTCTGACCTTCAACGAGTGAAGACGTATATTTAATTAGTATTAAGTTAAATCATCCATATTATTCCAAAGATGAGAGGCGGACGAGGCAAAAGAGCGAGGGTCTCTAAAGTGATACAAGTTGACCCAGCCGCCGCTTCAGATATGCAGTTTGGTAGTGGTTCACAGTGGGTAGAAATAGCGTCGCCAAAGGTTTCCGAGCAATTTCTTGTAATTTCATCGGTGACTCTACGGTGTCCTTAGTACGAGTGTACTACGTCTATTGCGTTCTTATTGCGTCCTTACTACGATGCTGCTGCGACTATGGCGACTCCACTGCGATCCCACGGCGTCCTAACCAGGACTCAGCAAGAACGCAGAGTTTCTGCGACTGTTTTGTGCATGTTCAAAATAGTCGCCGACGGTCTGCGACCTTGTGCGTCCTTGGGTTCCTCGCTACGACCTCGCTGCGTCCCTGCTGCGTCCATGGCGACTGTGCTGCGTCCTGGGTCGTAGCAAGGTCGCAGTAAGGACGCAGTAAGGTCGCGAGGTATGTGTGAGGGCAGTATAATATTGTATTTTGTTCATTTTCTTTATGTTCAGGCAAAACCAAGCAAGTATCATGGCAGGCCTGATAACCTTGATAAGACCTCGGCTAGATTAGCTAAAGACAAGAAGACGTCAATTAGGAAAGCTGCCCTACAGTATTATATACCAAAGCCGACCCTTAGAGATCGGATGAATAGTAAAGTTGACGTAATCAATTATGGAAATGATACAATATTCTTCCATAAAGAAGAGCTGGCTATGGTAGAAAATGCCAGATTGGGGTTTGGCTATTCCAACTCATATCAACAGCGAACACAGCAGGGGAACTGGCCTTCAACATGGGACGACAACCCAAGAACAAGCCATTTAGTATTTGTTTGCTATATGGATTCTTGAATCGATTGGGATCAAGCATCAAGTCAATCAAGCCGTCATCTCTTGAGGGCAAACCACAACACTCCAGAATCAGTTGAAGTCTACTTCCAAAACCTAGAGCAGGCAATATGTTCTTGAGGACAGACCTGAACTGATTTTCAACTTGGATGAGACAGTTATAAGCCCAACAGGTAACAGGTTGGTCGAATACAGCCTGTTTCAAAGACTATTTGGAAAATCATTTGCTGAAGTTCATTATCCATAAACCAGATAATAAAACCATATCTTGCTCATTCTGGACGTACACACGACCCATACAAACCCAACAATGGTGATTTGGGCCAAGGAGAGAGGAGTCCACCTTTTCATTCTACCTGCCCACTTATTTTTTTTACAAAGATATTTTGATACTTTTTATATCAAATAATTTCATCTGTAAAATGTCATAATTTCGTAGAAGATACCAAAAGCAAACGATAAATATTTGCTTCTAAAATTTCGAAAGGTCAAATGTATATCAGATGCGTCAATGATATTACCATCTTTACAGCATATAAACAACCAATATCATTTAACGACAACTAGTTATGAGATAAATGATATTCATGTGATGGAATCACGCAAAATTCGAAGTTAACGTTTCAAGAGTTTTCTGTATTTTGTCATATATTGGTAGTATTCCAATTGAACACATTTCAACTATTTATAACAAGAGCCACTGCCGGGCGGGGGCAACGCTCGACTTTTTACTTTTTCTAAACGTAAACTTAGAAAGGTTTGAACATATCTTAACGTCTCCTTTTTATAAATTTAGTTGGTCTGTCTTGTCACATTAGTTTTGTTTATATATTTTGTATATATATATATGAATAGAAACATTACGCAATTTCTAAAAATATCAACATTACGCAATTTCTAAAAATAGCAACATGACACAATTTCTAAAAATAGAAACAATGACGCAATTTCTAAAAATAGAAACAATGACGCAATTTCTAAAAATAGAAACAATGACGCAATTTCTATAAATAGCAACAATGACGCAATTTCTAAAAATAGAAACAATGATGCAATTTCTATAAATAGCAACAATGACGCAATTTCAAAAAATAGAAACAATGACGCAATTTCTATAAATAGCAACAATGACGCAATTTCTAAAAATAGCAACAATGACGCAATTTCTAAAAATAGCAACAATGACGCAATTTCTAAAAAATAGCAACTATGACGCAATTTCTAAAAATAGAAACAATGACGCAATTTCTAAAAATAGAAACTATGACGCAATTTCTAAAAATAGAAACTATGACGCAATTTCTAAACATATAAACAATGACGCAATTTCTAAAAATAGAAACAATGACGCAATTTCTATAAATAGCACCAATGACGCGAAACAATGACGCAATTTCTAAAAATAGAAACAATGACGCAATTTCTAAAAATAGAAACAATGACGCAATTTCTAAAAATAGCAACAATGACGCAATTTCTAAAAATAGAAACTATGACGCAATTTCTAAAAATAGCAACAATGACGCAATTTCTAAAAATAGAAACAATGACGCAATTTCTAAAAATAGCAACAATGACGCAATTTCAAAAAATAGCAACAATGACGCAATTTCTAAAAATAGAAACAATGACACAATTCTATAAATAGAAAGAATGACGGAATTCTTGTTGTTGTTGTAAATATATATATATAAACACACACACACACACACACCAATAAATATATAATTATGGTCATTTAATGCACAAATCTGAGAAAATTCAGTAATTTAACCTTCAAGGTCAAGGTCATTAAAGAGCCCAAGCGAATTTGGGTTTGATAAACAACGAGGTCTGGTCCTTAAGAATGTTCTGTTATAATATGAAGTTGATTCCTTCAATAATAGCAAAGTTACAGTCAGTTCCCACCAAAACAATGAAAATTTCAATAATTTGACCTTCAAAGACAATGTCATTAATGAGTGAAGGTCAAGGTCTTTCGGTATAGTTTTAACAGTTATCTTTGAAGATTATTATGTTTAAGTTTCAAGACAATCCATTCAAAAAAAAAAAACAAAGTTACAGCCAGTAATAGCCAAAAAAATGAAAATTTCAATAATTTGACCTTCAAAGTCAAGGTCATTTATGAGTGAAGGTCAAGGTCTGTCTAGTTCTTTTTAAGGGTTATCCCTGAAGATAATTATGTTCAAGTTTGAAGATAATCCATTCTAAAATAACAAAGTTACAGCCAATAATAGCCAAAAAAATGAAAATTTCAATAATTTGACCTTCAAAGTCATTGTCATTTATGAGTGAAGGTCAAGGTCTGGCGGGTTATTTTTAAGGGATATCCTTGAAGATTATTATGTTCAAGTTTGAAGACAATCCATTCAAAAATAACAAAGTTACAGCCAATAACAGCATGAACAAGCAAAAATTGGACTTTTAACCTTGAAGGTCAAGGTCATTTATGGATGAAGGTCAAGGTTAGTGTGGTCTACTGAAAGGTCTTGTCCGAAGGGTTGTTGTAGCCAAGTATGAAGACAATACACCAAAAAATAAAAAAGTTATGATCCAGGTACAAGTTTGCGGACGGGAACGGCAACGGCAACGCCGACCTGACTATAACAATACCTCTACTTTTTTTTCAAAAAAAAAAAAAGTCGAGCTAAAAACTACGAACATATCGTCATTTTTACATTTAGATCAAACCAAAAAGCAACTTCATTGATAAACTAGTAAGTAATTTTATTTCAGCTTTCGTTTCAGCCATCTAAGATAGAAGATTGAAAGTCAGCAATTGCTGGAGGAAAAATGAAGGTCATGCGGATTTAACAAGAGTCAAATCTTTTATACAATTAAATAATTGAGATACTTCTCAATATCAAACATTTTCTTCGTAACCACGGATCATGTCATATTCATAAAATACACAACATACGTATGCAAGATAAAAACTGATATCGACAATTGTGCACCTGGTTTGCAAACAGTGGTCTATAGAACAATATAATCGGGTCGCATATACATGTACATTACAATTGTGTTTTTGATTAGAAAACGACATATAGTTCATATCATCACATTAAGGACTTTTAATGTCTGCAATTATTTTTGGGAATATTTAAATATTTTACTTAAAGTTATAGGTTACCATAGTTGATAATTTAAACTAATGTGATTGGAACAACGTCTTAAAGATATACTAAGCTCATCATAGAGTAAAATATTTTTTTCCAAGAAATAAATTGAATTCTATTCCGGAATATGTTTAATTTTATTTAAAAGAAATGTACAAACTGTGTGTGGGAAGCTGCATATCCTATTACAGGTCAAATAAAATTATTCTATATTTGAAAAGAGAATGTGTAGCTAAACAAGAGGGCCATGATGGCCCTGAGGTCGCTCACCTGTATATAGGCCCCGCTCCAGGGGCCAGTTTAAACCCCAGGCCCCGTGTTCACAAAGATTTAAGGATCAGGATCAAGATCAGGATCAAATTTAAAAACTCTAATATTCTTCATTGTTTATCCACATAGATTAAATATCTAATCTTAATTTGATAAAACTGGATGTGCAATAGCAAGTTTATGAAATTTTAGAATAAATTTATTGTTATTTTTTTAAGATACAGGCATTTTACAGTTGATCCAAATATTGATCCTGATCCTAAAATTGATCCTTATTTTGATTGAGTATTTTTGTATTTATTCTGTTATTTGATGATTTTATCCCAAAATAGTTTGGTTTCTTTGCAAATCAGCAATTTTTAACATTTTTAATATTTACCATTTAATTCTAGCAAATACGATTAAGTTTAGTAACATAAAACAATGAAAATAAAATCAGGATCAGTTGATCCTGATCCTGATATTTTCTTTGTGAACACGGGGCCTGGGCCTTTATTTGAACAAACGTGACACCCATTAGATGTTTCATGATGTTAAGTTTTTACGACACACATATAATGAAAAACAATGATCTCCCCCCTGCCGCTCCCCTCCCGGCAGGGCCAATTTTAACCCAATGGCTTTTATTTAAACAAACTTGGTAGACACCTATAAGAAGATGTTTCATCCTAAACATCTAAGCTGTAGCTCATTGGGTTTTTTAAAAGAAGATTTTTTTAAGTTTTTACTATACACATTTAGTTAAAAACAATGACACCCCTGGAGCGGGGCCAATTTTGACCTAATGGCTATTATTTGAACAAACTTTGAAGGTACTCACCAGAAGATGTTTCATGCTTAATATCTAAACTCTAGCTATTTGGGTTTTTCAAAGAAGATTTGAAGTTTTTGCTATACACATATAAGGAAAATCAATGACCCCAAGGGCAGGGCCAATTTTGACCCCAGGGCTTTTTTTTTAACAAACTTGGAAGACACCCATTAGAACATGTTTCATGCTAAATATCTTTGCTCTAGCTCTTTGAGTTCTTTAAAAGAAGATTTTTTACGTTTTTACTATATGCATATAGGGAAAATCAATGACCCCCTGGGGCGGGGCCAATTTTAACCCCAGGGCTGTTATTTGAACAAACTTGGTAGTCACTCATTAGAAGATGTTTGATGCTAAATATCTAAGCTCTAGCTCTTTGGGTTCTTTAAAAGAAGATTAAAAAAAAATTAAATGCAAATAGGAAAAATCAATGACCCCCTGGGGCGGTGCCAATTTTGACCCAAGGGATTTTATTTGAACAAACTTAGTAGACACTCACTAGAAGATGTTTCATGCCAAAAATCTAAGCTCTAGCTCTTAGGCTTTAAAAAAAAAAAAAAAAAAAGATATTTAAAGTTTTTTCATTTGGTTGCCATGGCAACCAGAGTTCTGCATGGAATGAAATTATTTGAACAATTTTTAAAGGTGACCACCAAAGAAACATTCCTGTGAAGTTTGGATGAAATTAGCTTAGTGGTTTATGAGGAGATGTCATTTAAAGTAAAAGTTTACGGACGGACGACGGAGGGACGGACGAAAAGCGATCACAAAAGCTCACCCTGTCACTTTGTTACAGATGAGCTAATAAAAAACTGAGCATAGTATATCTTTAATGAAAGATGGTCTACACTAAGAAGAAAATTCTTAATTTTACCCTTAGGGGTAATAAAAATTTACACTCGTAGTAAATTACTTGTATGAAATGAAGAAAGATTATATTAACCGGATATTATTCTTGTTCTGTTGCTTATAATCATACGGTCTAGGTATCAAATGTATACATAGAGGATATTTGTTTTGTTTTTTTGCATGTTAGATCGAAATATATTTCACAGAGTGAACTTTTTGTTTTATTATATCAAACATTTTTATATTCTTTTTTCAGAAAAGATTTACATGTCAAATATGCATGAATATGCATTTCACAACCAAGGGTAAATGCAAAGCACATATCATTGAACATCACAGTAAAGTGAATTATAAATGTGTAAAATGTGCCAAGGTGTTTCCTGAGAAATACTCCATCTAATTTCTGTCATACAAGTAGAAATGACTTTACCAGATTCCATACGGTCACTTTCGTCAACCGACACATCTAGATCATCCAGTAGTAGCAGCAACGCAGTCGTAGCAGCAACAGCAGAAGTAGCAGCAACATCAGTAGTAGCTGAAGTAATGACATTGAAATTGACAAACTAGAGGAAAGTGTAGCGGAGGTAAATATTAAGAGTGACAATAGACAACAGGAAAGATAATTTTTAAGAAGGTTAGCAGAGGAAAAGAAAAAGATAGAAGCTGAAGATAAAAGAAAAGAAGAAGTAAGGAAAGAAAGATTGAGAATCGAGTCGGATGTAAGAGAAACAGAGAGAAGAATATATATTGAATTAAAGAAGCAAGAGGAGGAAGATAAAAAGTAGAAAGAGGAAGAAATTAGAAAGAAGAAAGATGAATAAGATAGAAAGAAGAAAGGAGAAGATAGACAGAAGAAAGAGGAGGAAGATAGACAGAAGAAAGAGGAGGATTGAAAGAGAAAAAATGAGAAAAATAGAAAGGAGGAAGAAAATAGAGGAAAAGATGAAGAGAATCGAAATGAAAAAAATGATAGAAGGAAGGAGGAAAATGATAAGAAATATAAAAAAGAGAATGAACATAGAGAGGAGAAATATAAAAAGGAACATGAAAAGAAAAAGACGATGTTAGCAAAAATAAACTTAAAGAAAGAATAAAACAAATTAAAAAGGACAATGAAAATAAAATGATCTTGAACATAAGAGGGAAACAATTTCATACATGTAGAAATACTTTAAGCACTGGTGGACTTCTGAAATGCCTTGCTGATGAGAAAGATTCTGATTTTTCATAGATAGGGACTATAACATTTTCTATATCATATTAAATTATCTTAGATACTGTAGAGAGAATGAAACTCTAAAAAAGAACAACTTACCAAATACATCATTACAGCTAAGACAACTGATTATTTCACCACAGTTATTAGACGTGCACGCAGCGTCTAGTATATATGCATTATGGAAAAAATTTTGGACTTGTTTTTGTGTATTTTCTTTTAGTTTTAACAAAAAAAAGAATAAAGATCAACAAGGCAAAGTTCACAGGACGCGGCCCCCAAGAAAATCACCGTTTTAAAATTGTGCAATAAAATTAGCTTTTCTGATGTACAACATGTCACAGAGTTTAAAGGAATTAAAACTAGAACTATCGCTGAATGCGATTCATACCCCCACCAATGTCCTTGACAGAAGACGACTTGGAAAGGTGGTTAAGAGAATAACTTTAGTGGAACAAATACATATACATAAAAAAATTATCTCTTGTGAAAAAAAGTTGCTGGGTCATATGGGGGTTGCGTTCATTGAACGCCGCCTTTCCTTGTTGATCTTGTTTATCATATTTTATAATTGTACAGGTATTAGTATAAATATATATTGTCAAATCATGTTCGAAACAGTTACAAATAACCTTTCATTTTTCCAAGGTACTAGACATTTTCTAAGTCAATTTTTGACCTTCAAGTGTAGCCTTGACCTTAAGCTGGCACAAGTGTAAGATGGGTTCTGCAAATTGCCCAGTTGAGGAGAACATTTGAGTAAAGTTTGAAGAAAATCTTTTCATTAGTATAGAATTTATAGAGCGGACATAACATATTGTCTAGTAATGATGTAAATTTAAAGACTTAAAAAGGGGCATAACTTTGTCAAAATGCAATACAGAGTTATAAAACTTGACCTGCATATCTTATTTGTGACACCTCATATACCTTTTAAGTATCAAGCAAAAACCTGTGCTAGTTTCAGAAATTTACAAGTACATGTTAAAATTTAAGTACATTTTCTAAGTCAATTTTTGACCTTCAAGTGTTACCTTGACCTTAAGCCGGCAAAAGGGTAACATGGGTTCTGCACATTACCTTGTTGAGGTGAACATTTGAACCAAGATTGAAGAAAATCTTTCAAATAGTGTAGGACTTACAGAGCGGACACGACATACTGTCTAATATTTCATTGTTAGATATTTGACCTTCAATTGTGACCTTGACCTTGAGCTGACACATAAGCAACATGGGTTCTGCACATCCCCTTGTTGAGGTGAACATTTGAGCAAAGTTGGAGGAAAATCCTTCAATTGGTATAGGATTTATAGAGCGGACACGAAAATGGAGACGGAAGGACCGACGGACGCGACAATGCAAATCCATTATAGCCCCCCCCCCCCCCCATTTTGTGAAGGGGTATAATCAACGTTTACCTGACGTGATAGTGCCATGTTTGAATATCATATTCTTTTTATCATTATCTAATCTTATCTACCTAATAAATAACGTGCCAATGAGCCAGTCTATAGTCGATCGTTCTAAAATAGATAAATATAGAATCCCTAAAAAAAGCCCAACACAGCAAAATTGAAAATGTTGCAGGCTCGGTTTGATTGAGCCTGTTCATGGACGGTACTGGAAAGTGCAAGTTACCGTCCACGCCCCCTAGCACCGGCTTAAGCAGAATTCAACATTTAAACGTGAAATAGTAAAATTTTGAATTTAGAAACATCCGC
Source organism: Ruditapes philippinarum (assembly GCF_026571515.1). Taxonomy (NCBI): domain Eukaryota; kingdom Metazoa; phylum Mollusca; class Bivalvia; order Venerida; family Veneridae; genus Ruditapes; species Ruditapes philippinarum. Next base: position 12,092 of record NW_026862426.1, on the reverse strand, counting down.
AGATGTGTTGGTAGTTTGCACTTTACAGTACCAGCCATGAACAGGCTCAATCAAACCGAGCCTGCAACATTTTCAATTATGTTGTGTTGGACTTTCTTTAGGGATTCTTATTTTCTCTATTTTATCGCCACATCAGCGTTGTTTGTGCCGTGTGGAGGCTGTAAAAAGTCGCCCCGTACATTCAATCAGAGATGTTATATTTCCGATCCTTAAAGATCGTTCAGCACGACATTATTGTTGTGCTTGTGGTATTTTTAGTTTTAACTTTTCGGCATTTTCTAGTTGGGTGGTTCCAATATTCCTACTTGAATAATGTTGAATCACCCTTAGGATATGTTGCCTGCTTTTTAACTTTGTCTTTTGACGTCTTATCTGTGATATGCAGGCTTCATAACCTCTGATCCCCTTTCAAAATTCCATTTTATTTAGTTCCGCCCATTGTTTTCTCGTTTAGGGCACACGCTTTCTATTACTTTGGGACCATACGCCGCTTTTCATGGAATGGCACGGAAGTGTCATGTTGAAGGTTCCATGATAACCGCCGTATGAACACATCTGCGGATGTTTCTAAATTCAAAATTTCACCATTTCATGTTTAAATGTTGAATTCTGCTAAAGCCGGTGCTAGGGGACGTGGACGGTAATTTTGTACTTCACAACAGCAGGTGTCAAGTGCCGTGTGGCGGCCGTAAAATGTTGCCCCGTACTTCACTTCAGTGTTTGCCTATTATTATTTTCTTTGAATTCCTAATCAGTTACAAATTATTTATTGATTAACGTGTCGTTGCCCTGTCCTTTTTATGTTTGGGGTCCGCCTGGGCTCCTTGCCATTGGTTCTTGTTGCTGGGTCATATGGGGGTTGCGTTCATTGAACGCCGCCTTTCCTTGTTGATCTTGTTTTTCATATTTTGTTATATTTTCTGGTCCTTCGGGATCATTGATGCCAACACTATAAAGTGTTGAGAATTGAGTACCGCTCAAGCCGGTGCTAGGGGGCGTGAGGGATGTTGCACTTATTCATTATCCCTCATGTACAGACTCAATCAAACCGAGTCTGCAATTCTTATGTTATTTTGTTGTGATTAATGCTTCCGAGGGATCACTTTGTTTCCAGAATTTTGACTAAAATGCGCAACGGAATTTTTTAAGCACTACGGGCGAAACGGAAATATTTTTTGCAAAACAGGCATAACGTGTCCTTAGTGGTTCTATACCTAGATTCCAGGCAATCTTGTGTTTAATCAAGTAGTTTAATCTTTAATAAATAAGTAAACAATACATAACTAAGGGTTATTACTTGGGGACCATACGCCGCTTTTCATGGAATGGCACGGAAGTGTCACGTTGAAGGTTCCTTGATAACCGCCGTATGAACACATCTGCGGATGTTTCTAAATTCAAAATTTTACCATTTCATGTTTAAATGTTGAATTCTCCTTAAGCCGGTGCTAGGGGGCGTGGACGGTAGTTTGTATTTTACAGTACCGTCCATGAACAGGCTCAATCAAACCGAGCCTGCAACATTCTCAATGATGTTGTGTTGGACTTTCTTTAGGGATTCTTATTTTCTCTATTTGATTATATTTAACAATTTATCTAATAATAATAATAAATAAATGATAACTATTATTTGATAATACAAACATATTTTGCCATTTGTTAAAGAAAACAGAATAGTTCGTCCTTGAATCATTCGAACATTATGCAATTCGCACCAATATTTAAATGAACATATTCTCGGCGCATATTGTCTTGAATTTATTTTAAGTATACCAATCATTTCAATTTTGCTTGTTATCAAATTTATTTTGCTTGGACCAGACGTTTCAAACTATCGTAACAAACATTTCAGAATTTCAGACATAGCATTACTTTGTGAATTTATGTGGTGGTAAATTTATTTATGCGGTGCTAGGGGATACGCCGCTTTTCATGGAATGGCACAGAAGTGTCACATTGAAGGTTCCATGATAACCGCCGTATGAACACATCTACGGATGTTTCTAAATTCAAAATTTTACTATTTCACGTTTAAATGTTGAATTCTGCTTAAGCCGGTGCTAGGGGGCGTGGACGGTAACTTGCACTTTCCAGTACCGTCCATGAACAGGCTCAATCAAACCGAGCCTGCAACATTTTCAATTTTGCCTTGTTGGGCTTTCTTTAGGGATTCTATATTTATCTATTTTTTGAATTTAGAAACATTTAGAACATTTAGAAACAAGCCTGCATATCACAGATAAGACGTCAAAAGACAAATTTAAATAGAAGGCAACATACAGTATTCAAGTAGGAATACTGGAACCACCAAAGTTGAAAATGGCCAAATAGAAGAAACTAAAAGTACCACATAACATGTATACACAACAAAAATGTCGTGCTGAACGATCTTCAAGGATCGAAAATATAACATCATTGATTAAATGTACGGGGAGACTATTTACAGCCGCCACACGGCACAAATAACACGGATGTGACAATAAAATAGATAAAAACAGAATCCTTAAAGAAAGTCAAAAAATAGATAAATACAACTTCCCTAAAAAAATGACCAACACGGCAAAATTGAAAATTTTGCAGGCTCGGTTTGATTGAGCCTGTTCATGGACGATACTGGAAAGTGCAAAATTCTGGAAACAGTGATCCCTCGGAAGCATTAATCACAACAAAATAACATAAGAATTGCAGACTCGGTTTGATTGAGTCTGTACATGACGGATAATGAATAAGTGCAACATCCCTCACGCCCCCTAGCACCGGCTTGAGCGGTACTCAATTCTCAACACTTTATAGTGCCGGTATCAATGATCCCGAAGGACCAGAAAATATAACAACACTGAAGTGAAGTACGGGGCAACTTTTTACGGCTGCCACACGGCACTTGACACCTGCTGCTGTGAAGTACAAAATTCTGGAAACAGTGATCCCTCGGAAGCATTATTCACAACAAAATAACATAAGAATTGCAGACTCGGTTTGATCGAGTCTGTACATGAGGGATAATAAATAAGTGCAACATCCCTCCGTCCACGCCCCGTAGCATCGGCTTAAGCAGAATTCAACATTTAAACATGAAGTAGTAAACTTTTGAATTTAGAAACATCCGCAGATGTGTTCATACGGCGGTTATCATGGAACCTTCAATGTGACACTTCCGTGCTATTCCATGAAAAGCGGCGTATGGTTCCCAAGTGATAAAAAGCGTGTGCCTTAAACGAGAAAACAATGGGCGGAACTAAATAAAATGGAATTTTGAAAGGGGATCAGAGGTTATGAAATTCTGGAAACAAAGTGATCCCTCGGAAGCATTAATCACAACAAAATAACAAAAGAATTGCAGACTCGGTTTTCTGGTCCTTGGGGATCATTGATGCCAACACTATAAAGTGTTGAGAATTGAGTACCGCTCAAGCCGGTGCTAGGGGGCCTGAGGGATGTTGCACTTATTCATTATCCCTCATGTACAGAGTCAATCAAACCGAGTCTGCAATTCTTATGTTATTTTGTTTTGATTGATGCTTACGAGGGATCACTTTGTTTCCAGAATTTTGTACTTCACAACAGCAGGTGTTAAGTGCCGTGTGGCAGCCGTGGAAAGTTGCCCCGTGCTTCACTTCAGTGTTGTTATATTTTCTGGTCCTTCGGGATCATTGATGCCAACACTATAAAGTGTTGAGAATTGAGTACCGCTCAAGCCGGTGCTAGCGGGCGTGAGGGATGTTGCACTTATTCATTATCCCTCATGTAAAGACTCAATCAAACCGAGTCTGCAATTCTTATGTTATTTTGTTGTGATTGATGCTTCCGAGGGATCACTTTGTTTCCAGAATTCTGTACTTCACAACAGCAGGTGTCAAGTGCCGTGTGGCAGCCGTGGAAAGTTGCCCCGTACTTCACTTCAGTGTTGTTATATTTTCTGGTCCTTCGGGATCATTGATGCCAACACTATAAAGTGTTGAGAATTGAGTACCGCTCAAGCCGGTGCTAGGGGGCGTGAGGGATGTTGCACTTATTCATTATCCCTCATGTACAGACTCAATCAAACCGAGTCTGCAATTCTTATGTTATTTTGTTGTGATTAATGCTTCCGAGGGATCACTTTGTTTCCAGAATTTTGATTGAGTCTGTACATGAGGGATAATGAATAAGTGCAACATCCCTCACGCCCCCTAGCACCGGCTTGAGCGGTACTCAATTCTCAACACTTTAAAGTGTTGGCATCAATGATCCCGAAGGACAAGAAAATATAACAACACTGAAGTGAAGTACGGGGCAACTTTTTACGGCTGCCACACGGCACTTGACACCTGCTGTTGTGAAGTACAAAATTCTGGAAACAAAGTGATCCCTCGGAAGCATTAATCACAACAAAATAACATAAGAATTGCAGACTCGGTTTGATTGAGTCTGTACATGAGGGATAATGAATAAGTGCAACATCCCTCACGCCCCCTAGCACCGGCTTGAGCGGTACTCAATTCTCAACACTTTAAAGTGTTGGTATCAATGATCCCGAAGGACCAGAAAATATAACAACACTGAAGTGAAGTACGGGGCAACTTTTTACGGCTGCCACACGGCACTTGACACCTATGAAGCCTGCGTATCACAGATAAAATATGATAAACAAGATCAACAAGGAAAGGCAGCGTTCAATGAACGCAACCCCCATATGACCAAGCAACAAGAACCAATGGCAAGGAGCCCAGGCGGACCCCAAAAAGACGTCAAAAGACAAATTTAAAAAGCAGGCAACATATCCTAAGGGTGATTCAACATTATTCAAGTAGAAAAATTGAAACCACCAAACTAGAAAATGCCGAAAAGTTGAAACTAAAACTACCACAAGCACAGCAATAATGTCGTGCTGAACGATCGCCAAGGATCGGAAATATAACATCATTGATTAAATGTACGGGGAGACTTTTTACAGCCGCCACACGGCACAAATAACACGGATGTGATCTTAAAATAGATAATACAGAATCCCTAAAGAAAGACCATTGGTCACACGGCAAAATTGAAAATGTTGGAGGCTCGGTTTAATTGAGCTTGTTTATGGACGGTACTGGAAAGTGCAAGTTACCGTCTACGCCCCCTAGCACGGGCTTAAGCAGAATTCAAGATTTAAACATGAAATAGTAAAATGTCGAATTTAGAAACATCCGCAGATGTGTTCATTCGGCGGTTATCATGGAACCTTCAATGTGACACTTCCGTGCCATTCCATGAAAAGCGGCGTATGGTCCCCAAGTAATAAAAAGCGTGCGCCCTAAACGAGAAAACAATGGGCGGAACTAAATAAAATGGAATTTTGAAAGGGGATCAGAGGTTATGAAGCCTGCGTATCACAGATAAGACGTCAAAAGACAAATTAAAAAAGCAGGCAACATATCCTAAGGGTGATTCAACATTATTCAAGTAGGAATATTGGAACCACCCAACTAGAAAATGCCGAAAAGTTAAAACTAAAAATACTACAAGCACAACAATAATGTCGTGCTGCACGATCTTCAAGGATCGAAAATATAACATCATTGATTAAATGTACGGGGAGACTTTTTACAGCCGCCACACGGCACAAATAACACGGATGTGATCATAACATAGATAAATACAGAATCCTAAAGAAAGCCCAACACGGCAAAATTGAAAATGTTGCAGGCTCGGTTTGATTGAGCCTGTTCATGGACGGTACTGAAAAGTGCAAGTTACCGTCCACGCCCCCTAGCACCGGCTTAAGCAGAATTCAACATTTAAACATGAAATAGTAAAATTTCGAATTTAGAAACATCCGCAGATGTGTTCATACGGCGGTTATCATGGAACCTTCAATGTGACACTTCCGTGCCATTCCATGAAAAGCGGCGTAGGTCCCTAAGTAATAAAAAGCGTGTGAGCTTCATTTGTCTTTTGACGTCTTATCTGTGATACGCAGGCTTTGCCCTGCCCTGTTTTTGTTTGGGGTCCGCCTGGGCTCCTTAACACTGATTCTTGTTGCTGGGTCGTGTGGGGGCTGCGTTCATTGAACACTGCCTTTCCTTGTTGATCTTGTTTATCATATTTCATAACCTCTGATTCACTTTTAAATTCAATTTCGTTAAGTTCCACACATTAACTTCTCGTTAAGGCACACACTTTTTATTACTTGGGGACCATACACCGCTTTTCATGGAATGACACGGAAGTGTTTCATTGAAGGTTCCATGATAACCACCGAATGAACACATCTGTGGATGTTTCTAAATTCAAAATTCTACCCTTTCATATTTAAATGTTGAATTCTCAGCTGTAAAAAGTTGCCCCGTACTTCACTTCAGTGTTTTATTTTTCTCATTCTTTAGGATCATTAATTCCAGCACTTTTAAGTGTTGAAAATTATGTGCCGCTCAAGCCGGTGCTAGGGGGCGTGAGGGATGTTGTACTTATGCATTATCTCTCATGTACAGACTCAATCAAACCGAGTCTGCAATTCTCTTGTAATTTTGTTGTGATTAATGCTTCCGAGGGATCACTTTGTTTCCAGAATATTATGCTTCACAACAGCAGGTGTCAAGTGCTGTGTGGCAGCTGTAAAAAGTTGCCCCGTACTTCACTTCAGTGTTGTTATATTTTCTGGTCCTTCGGGATCATTGATGCCAGCACTATTAAGTGTTGAGAATTGAGTACCGCTCAAGCCGGTGCTAGGGGGCGTGAGGGATGTTGCACTCATTCATTATCCCTCATGTACAGACTCAATCAAACCGAGTCTGCAATTCTCTTGTAATTTTGTTGTGATTAATGCTTCCGAGGGATCACTTTGTTTCCAGAATATTCTGCTTAAGCCGGTGCTAGAGGGCGTGGACGGTAACTTGCACTTTCCAGTACCGTCCATGAACAGGCTCAATCAAACCGAGCCTGCAACATTTTCAATTTTGCCGTGTTGGGCTTTTTTTAGGGATTCTTTATTTATCTATTTTCTGTGAAAGTTTGGTCAAAATTCGTTGAGAAATGTAGGAGGAGTTGCGCACAGAAGAAATTGTTTACGCCCGCCGACATACCTCAATCTAATAACCAGAATTTTCCTCCGGAAAACCTGGTTAATAAGATCAACAAGGAATGGCGGCGTTCAATGAACGCAAAAAATATGATAAACAAGATCAACAAGGAAAGGCGCGTGCGTTCAATGAATGCAACCCCATATGACCCCAGCAACAAGAACCAATGGCAAGGAGCCCAGGCGGACCCCACACATAAACAGGACAGGGGCAAAGACAGAGCACGGACAGGTTCATCATTAAATGATAAATAATTTGTAACTGATATAGGAATTCAAAGAAAATAATAATAGGCTCACAAAGGGAAGGGGACAGGAGACCGGGGAAGGGAGGGGGGGGGGGTAATCAAAGAAATAAAAACTAGAGGCAATTGGGAAGATACTTACCGTAGACGAGAAAACAACAAGGGGTCCCACAAGCAAAAGTGTCACCAAAACAGTATGAAACAACATAGACAAACATCTGAGGAACACAGTGGGGCGCCGCCTTGGAACGGTCAGCAGCATAATAATGACTGCTGGGGAGTTTAACCCCCATATGACCCAGCAACAAGAACTAAATGCAAGGAGCCCAGGCGGACCTTGGGGTTATAACAAAGTTTTGTATAAAATATGATAAACAAGATCAACAAGGAAAGGCGGCGTTCAATGAACGCAACCCCCACACGACCAGCAACAAGAACCAATGGCAAGGAGCCCAGGCGGACCCCAAACAAAAACAGGACAGGGCAAAGACAGAGCACGGACAGGTTAATCTTAAATGATAAAATGACTTGTAACTGATTAGGAAATCAAAGAAAATAATAATAGGCCCACAAAGGGGAAGGGGACAGGAGACCGGGGGAGGGGGGTATTTAATCAAAGAAATAAAAACTAGAGGCAATGGAGAAGATTACTTACCGTAGACGAGAAAACAGCAAGGGACACGAGTAAAAGTGTCACCAAAACAGTATGAAACAACATAGACATACATCTGACGAACACAGTGGGGCGCCGCCTTGGGAACGGTCAGCAGCATAATAATGACTGCTGGGGAGTTAAGTCAACAAAATTCTTTGTTTTCTCGTTTAGGCAAACGGCATTTATTACTTGGAGACCATATGCCGCTTTTCATGGAATGGCAATAACGTGTCACATTGAAGGTTCCATGATAACCGCCAAAATGAACACATTCTGCGGATGTTTCAAAACATTCTAAATTTTACCAGTTCATCTTAAGTGTTGAATTCTGCTTAAGCCGGTGCTAGGGGGGCGTGGACGGTAGTTTGCACTTGACAGTACCGTCCATGTACAGACTCAATCAAACCGAGTCTGCAATTCTTATGTTATTTTCTTGTGATTGATGCTTCCGAGGGATCACTTTGTTTCCAGAATTTTAATAAAATATGATAAACAAGATCGACAAGGAAAGGCGGCATTCAATGAACGCAGCCCCCACCCGACCCAGCAACAAGCACCATATATACACAAGACATATATACACTTGTAACACTTGTACATCTTTTCCTTTATAAATTATATAAACACATATACACATTCATTAAAATAGAGAAATACAGAATCCCTTAAGAAAATCCAACAAAACAAAATTGAAAATGTTGCAGGCTCAGTTTGATTGAGCCTGTTCATTAAATAGATAAATAAAGAATCCCTAAAGAAAATAGATAAATATAGAATCCCTAAAGAAAGCCCAACACAGCAAAATTGAAAATGTTGCAGGCTCGGTTTGATTGAGCCTGTTCATGGACGGTACTGGAAAGTGCAAGTTACCGTCCACGCCCCCTAGCACCGGCTAAGCAGAATTCAACATTTAAACGTTAAATAGTAAAATTTTGAATTTAGAAACATCCGCAGATGTGTTCATACGGCGGTTATCATGGAACCTTCAATGTGACACTTACGTGCCATTCCATGAAAAGCGGCGTATGGTCCCCAAGTAATAAAAAGCGTGTGCCCTAAACGAGAAAACAATGGGCGGAACTAAATAAAATGGAATTTAGAAAGGGGATCAGAGGTTATGAAGCCTGCGTATCACAGATAAGACGTCAAAAGACAAATTTAAAAAGCAGGCAACATATCCTAAGGGTGATTCAACATTATTCAAGTAGGAATATTGGAACCACCCAACTAGAAAATGCCGAAAAGTCTCACTTACATATTGCATTTCATAACTGCAAAAATAAATTGTTAATACTTGTAACAATTTATAACTTCAACATTCACTTGATTAAGTAATAATGAAAAGTTTAGCAAATATTCTAAACTTTAAGATTAAAATATGAAAAACAAGATCAACAAGGAAATAGATAAATACAGAATCCCTAAAGAAAGCCCAACACGGCAAAATTGAAAATGTTGCAGGCTCGGTTTGATTGAGCCTGTTCATGGACGGTACTGGAAAATGCAAGTTACCGTGCACGCCCCCTAGCACCGGCTTAAGCAGAATTCAACATTTATACGTGAAATAGTAAAATTTTGAATTTAGAAACATCCGCAGATGTGTTCATACGGCGGTTATCATGGAACCTTCAATGTGACACAGAAGTGCCATTCCATGAAAAGCGGCGTATGGTCCCCAAGTAATAAAAAGCGTGTGCCCTAAACGAGAAAACAATGGGCGGAACTAATTAAAATGGAATTTTGAAAGGGGATCAGAGGTTATGAAGCCTGCATATCACAGATAAGAGGTCAAAAGACAAATTTAAAAAGCAGGCAACATATCCTAAGGGTGATTCAACATTATTCAAGTAGGAATATTGGAACCACCCGACTAGAAAATGCCGAAAAGTTGAAACTAAAAATACCACAAGCACAACAATAATGTCGTGCTGAACGATCTTCAAGGATCGAAAATATAACATCATTGATTAAATGTACGGGGAGACTTTTTACAGCCGCCACACGGCACAAATAACACGGATGTGATCATAAAATAGATAAATACAGAATCCCTAAAGAAAGCCCAACACGGCAAAATTGAAAATGTTGCAGGCTCGGTTTAATTGAGCCTGTTCATGGACGGTACTGGAAAGTGCAAGTTACCGTCCACGCCCCCTAGCACCGGCTTAAGCAGAATTCAACCTTTAAACATGAAGTAGTAAAATTTTGAATTTAGAAACATCCGCAGATGTGTTCATACGGCGGTTATCATGGAACCTTCAATGTGATACTTCCATGCTATTCCATGAAAAGCGGCGTATGGTCCCCAAGTAATAAAAAGCGTGTGCCCTAAACGAGAATACAATGGGCGGAACTAATTAAAATGGAATTTTGAAAGGGGATCAGAGGTTATGAAGCCTGCATATCACAGATAAGAGGTCAAAAGACAAATTTAAAAAGCAGGCAACATATCCTAAGGGTGATTCAACATTATTCAAGTAGGAATATTGGAACCACCCGACTAGAAAATGCCGAAAAGTTGAAACTAAAAATACCACAAGCACAACAATAATGTCGTGCTGAACGATCTTCAAGGATCGAAAATATAACATCATTGATTAAATGTACGGGGAGACTTTTTACAGCCGCCACACGGCACAAATAACACGGATGTGATCATAAAATAGATAAATACAGAATCCCTAAAGAAAGCCCATTGGTCACACGGCAAAATTGAAAATGTTGGAGGCTCGGTTTAATTGAGCTTGTTTATGGACGGTACTGGAAAGTGCAAGTTACCTAAAGAAAGCCCAACACGGCAAAATTGAAAATGTTGCAGGCTCGGTGTAATTGAGCTCCATCAAAAACAGCCTCGCTTCATGCACGATGCATACCTGAAATGGTAGTTTATTTTCTTGTTAATAAATGTTTTTGTTAATAGAGCTGCACTTTACATTACCTGTGTTTTAAAAACTTGTATCACTTCCATTACTCCATATCTAATCACTACATCTATATCATTTGTATAAAATAGCTCATTACGTATTTTCCACTTCTGATTATTATTTACACTTAATAGTAACTTTATTTCGCAGGAAAAAAATCCTAGTGAAGGTTGTTCATCACTTTCAGAAACAGTCAGTGATTCAACTCCATCTGAAACAGCCTTGCTGCACAGACAACACTCAGCTGAAATGGTAGTTTATTTTTTCATGTGTATTAAAAGCTTCATTTTTTAGCTCAACTTTTTTTTTAAAAATCGAGTTATTACTATAGTCGCGACGGTGTTGCCATTCCCGTCCGAAATTTAGACAAAACCTTCAAGTAGACCAGACTGAATAACCTTGGCTCATAGATGGTCTTGAGTTTCAAGGTCAAATTATTGATTTTTGCTTGAATTTTATTCTTGGACAAAAACAACACTTAATACAAAACCGGCATACTTGGACAAAACAACATCTAGCGCCAACCCGTCATTGAGTAATTCAAAAATGTTAATCCTCTTTGGAGTTAAAAAAAGTGGTGGCAAAATCTGATTACTACATCTATACCATTTCCACAAAAAATAGCTATACCTAAAGTGATTCACCCAAATTTTTTAAGGGTACATGTATTATTAAACCTTCCATGTAGACTGCAAAATTTCTTAATATCCCACTAATTTCTAACAACACCAGTCCTGCCATATTTAACACTGGTTAAACAATTTCTCCTCTTCAACTTTCAGGATGTTGGTGTCCACGAGTACTCTTTCCATGGAATGAATATTGATGATGTACTCCGTGGCGACATAGATATCCAAATAATGGACTACTCTTGTCGGCTTTTACGAACACAATATCAGTGTATACATGGAATGCTCACTCCATCCTACTTGCACTCGCTAGTGTCTAGTGGACAGAATATTGACAAAGAAAATTCCTAAAAATGTTAAAGCTGTACAGATGCATTATATTACAGGGCATTACACTTTGTCAGCCCAGAAAATCATGAAAAACATTACTGTTTTTTTGATAGTTTACCATCTCCAGCACACTTGAAAGAACTTATTCCACAAACTGTCTCTACTCTATGAAAGCTTCAGCTTGATGGAATTCACTACACAACACCCCCAGCATCAAGGAAACAACTACAAACTATGTGGAGTTTTTTCTTGTTGTCAAATGCTGTTTTTTGC